>NW_025361778.1:0-1567 GCF_016433145.1 Gracilinanus agilis
CAACAACATAATATACTTAATAAAATCTAATATAATATAATATAATATAATATAATATATCGAAATAATTAATCTTTGAGGTCTTTTCCAGCCCCAATTTCTATGTAGTATCTCAATAAATATAATGATCTATATCTATTGAGATATACCTGGAAGGAATACACTATGCCAAGCACCTATACAAAGCAAGGAAAGAGCATGGGATTAAACTAAAGGCTTGATAGGTTCATAGATCTGAGTCTCAGTAGTGGTGGCATTTGCTACAGAAGTCACAGGGGATAATTTCCATCTTGTTAGAACTTAGTTCACAAGGGTTCATCAAGCAATTTGCTGGTAAATGTTTAATAATCAGCTTGGGGCAAGGAAAGTACACTTTTAAATTTATTCTGCGTTATAAATATTTTCTATCTTAGTAAGTCTGAACAATCAATAAAACAATAAGTCAAAGCTAAATTCTTGAGGTATGAATGTTTACAATGAAAATTTAACCATAATCTTACTAGTTTGAGTTGGCTCTAGCAACCCTTAGCTTCATATACATCACATATGTACCCACAAATATAAAATGTATAAATATTAGATATAGACAGACACACAGATGATAGGTAGATAGACAGACAGACAGACAGATAGATACATAGATAGATAGATAGATAGATAGATAGATAGATAGATAGATAGATAGATAAAATAGTAGATAGAACATTGGCCCTGGAGTAAGGAAGATCTGAGTTCAAATGTAGTCTCAGATGCTTACTAGCTGTGAGGCCTTGGGAAATTCATTTAATTTCTATTGGTCTGGGTTCCCTCAACTATTAAATGAGGATAATAATAGTATTTACCTCCCATGGCCACAATGATGATAAAAGAGAGATAGTTTTTGTAAAGTACAGTGCCTAACATACAAGTGCTTAATAAATGTTTCTTTCCTTTCTTCTTTCCTTCTTTTCCTCTCTTCCTTAATTTTTTCTCTTTGTTCTTTCTTTCCATTTTTCCTTCCTTCCCCCAAGATTAGCTCTGTGGAGGTAGTTGAAATAGTAATTCATGGATGAAGACAATTCAAAGAAAATGAAAAAAAAAACACAAAAAAACACAGGAAGCTACATTCTATGATAATATGAGTTTGAAAATTAGGAGTTTTAAAACATTGCACACAGTAACAGCGATTTTGTGGAATTATTGACTGTGATAGACTTAGCAATTATTTGGCAATACAATGATCTAGGACAATTCTGAAGGACTTATGACAAAGAATGATCTCCACCTCAAGAGAAAGAACTGTTAAAAAGTCAGAATGCAGATGAAAGCATATGATTTTTCAGTTGTTTATTTGGGTTTATGTTTTAGAGTTTGGGTTTTATAAGATTACTCATTTATAAAAATGAACAATATGGGAATATGTTTTGCATGATAATACATGTATAACCCAGATCAAACCTCCTGCCAGCACCAGGAAGGGTTAGAGAAGGGAGGAAGAGAAGTTAAATCATATAACTTAGGAAAACGTGTGAAAATTTGTTGTTACATGTAATTGGATATATATATATATATATATATATATATATAT
>NW_025361779.1:0-1484 GCF_016433145.1 Gracilinanus agilis
CCTTCCTTCCTTCCTTCCCTTCTATCTTAGTATTGGTTCTAAGATGGAAGAGCAGCAAGAGCTAATCAATTGGGGTTAAGTGACTTGCCCAGGATCACAGTTAAAAAGTGTCTGAGACCAGATTTGAACCCAAGTCCTCCCAATGCCAGGCCTGGCCCTCTATCCATTGTGCTACCTAGCTTCCCCAATGGAGAATTTTCTAAGCATAATTGAAATAACTCATATTTCATGGAGCCTTCAGGTTTTCAGGGGGGTGCCTCCAGTTGTTGCTTTTTCCTAGGTTTTTCTCTTCTTTCTGCATCCTCAGGGCTCCTCAGGCCTTCTTCTGACCCACCCAAATGAGGGAGACCATAGAGGCTGCTGCACCCTTCTCTTGAGAAAGACCATCTTCATGCCTCTGACTCTCACTTGCTCCCCACTTCCTGCTCCCCCTTCCCCAAGCAGACCAGAGCCTCCTGAGTTAGATGACTGTTCATAGAATCCTATCACTGTAAGGAAACATGGGTTATTTCATTGGGCCCTTCAGCCTGGTGAGTAAATCTCTATGATGTCCTCATGCAGCAGATCATCTAGCCTCTCCTGGGAGCCTTCCATTGATGAGCAGCTCATTACCCCAATTTGCAAATATAACAACTGAGGTCCAGAGAAGTTAGTCATTTGCCCCTAGGTCACACAGTAAGTCCCATAGCCTCTGACTACAAATCTGGTGCTCTTGCCTTTATGTCACCCAGCCTCTATTTTATTTTAAAACCCTTACTTTCCACCTTAGAATCAATACTGTGTATTGGTCCCAAGGCAGAAGAGCTATAAGGGCTGGGCAGTGGGGGTTAAGTGACTTGCCCAGGGTCACACTGCTGAGAAATGTCTGAGGTCACATTTGAATCCAGGATCTCCCATCTCTGGGCCTGGCTCTCAATCCACTGAGCCACCCAGCTGCCCCCATCCTAGCCTTAACAGATGAGAAAACCGAGTCCTCGAGAAGAGAACCGGCTTGCTCCAGGGTTCCTGCCTCCCAGCCCGCACACTCCGCCCTCTTCAGCCCCAGAGCCCAGATGCTCCCGAGCTTGGGGGGATGGTAGGTTTCTTGGGGCTCAGGCTGGGGGAGGAGCCGTTTGTCTCCATCAGTCCCTGCAGCTGTGTGCTGTTGCCATAGTTACTCTGCGCCTGTCCTAGCGCACTGTTTGGGTGGGTGGCAGCTGGGGAGACAAGGACCCGGGCAATGTGTACGTGTGCGCACCCCCGGGCGTGTGTATGCGGACCTTCGTGCACACGTTTGCAGGCGGAAATGTTTTTGTGAACACACGTGCACGTGTTTGTGGCAGCGTGCATGCAGGCGTGTGCAGACAGACCTGGGGATGTCACTCCATACGTGTGCACATGCACATGTTCCCCTCTCGCCCCCCTATATATATACGGGCTGGATCGTAGAGCCCAGGATGAAACAAGCATATATATATATATATATATATATATATATATATATA
>NW_025361780.1:0-3047 GCF_016433145.1 Gracilinanus agilis
AGTTGGACCCAACAGCCAATTCAGTAACAGACACCCCTTTGCTGTTAAACTTTAGTCTCCCTACTTGTTGGGCCCCTTCCTGTCATTCCTGTCTCCCACACACCCACCTGTTTACTGTTTAAGGCACCTTTCCCTGGCAATCCTCCATTACACTATCCACATCAAGAGAAAGAATTGCAGGAGTAGAAATGCAGAAGAAAAATATGTGACTTGTCACTGGTTTATATGGGTACATGATTTGAGGTTTTGGTTTCAAAAGATTGCTCTACTGCAAAAATGAATAACATGGAAATAAGTATCAAGTTATAACATTTGTATTACCCAGTGGAATTGCTTGTCAACTCTGGGAGGAGGGAGGGAAAGAAAATGTATCATGAAAACATGGAAAAATAGTTTGAAAATAAAATACTAAAAATATAGATTAGGAGTTCTTAACCTTTTTTGTATCTTGGAGTTTTTTGGCAGTCCAGTAAAGCCTCTTCTTTTCTGGTGTACCTCTTCTCAGAATAATATTTTTAAATGCATAAAATAAGATCCATAGGATTACAAAGTAATCCAATTATACTGAAATGTAATGATCAAAATGTTTAAAAACAAGGTCAGAGGATTGAGGCAGAGCCAAAATGGCAGAGTAAAGGTAGGTCTCTCCAAAATTTTCCTCCAAGAAACTTTAAAATAACTCCTCAAAATGAATTCTGAAGTGGCAGAACCAACTAAGGATGCAGTTAAACAATTTTCCTCCTCAATCCAACTTAGAAGATCAGTAGGAAAGGTCTGTTTCACTGGGGTGAAAGTGAAGCACAATCTAATGCAGGACACCCCTGGTGAGCCAGCTGTAGGCCTTAGGGGCAATAGAATTGGAGATGGCTATTTCTGGGGCTTTCAGCCCATATTATGGTAAGGAGATTGGACAACTGGATAGAAGGGCATTGCAGGGGATCTTTAACTGGCACTAGGAGCAGGAGTTTGTTACACTGCCCCTACTAAGTTCCTGGTCATAGTACCAGAGTGAGGAAGAGCACTAGGAAGAACAGGGACCCTGGTAACACTTCCAGGGTGGAAAAGAATATTTGTGGTCACTTCATAGACCAGAACATAGGCCAGGAGGGCAGCAACCATACCTCTCCTTAGATCATACTTCCTTGGAAGAAGTGAAAACCTGAAGTCAGAAGCGGCACAAAAAACCCCAAAGCTTGGGACAGTATCCCCTCTACCCCAGGAACTAAGCCCAACTTTAATATAAAGTTAAAAGTCAAGAAATAGACTGGAAAAGGAGCAAACCACACACAAAAAGAACCTGACTATAAAATGTTACTCTGGAGACAGGGAAAAGCAAAACATAAACTCAAAAGAAGACAACAAAGTCAAAACATCTACATTCAAAGCCTCCCCCTCTTCCAAAGAAAAATGTCAATTGGTCTCAGGTCCAAAAAATTCCTGAAAGAGCTCCAAAAAGGATTTTAAAAATCAAAGCCAAGAGGTAGAAGAAAAATTGCAAAAGAAATGAGATGCAAAAAAATCATGAAAAAAGAAATAGTCACAGCTTGGTAAAGGAGGCACAAAAAATACTGAAGAAAACTATCTTAAAACACAGAATAAGCTAAATAGTAAAAAAAAAAAAAGCACAAAAATTCACTGAAGAGAAGAACTTCTTAAAAAGCAGAATTAATCAAACGAAAAAAGATGTACAAGAATTCACAGAAGAAAAGAACTGGCAAAGTAGGAAAGGAGGTACAAAAGCTCACTGAAAAAAATAATTCCTTAAAATTAGAATTCAGTAAGCATAAACTAATAACTCCACGAGACATCAAGAAACAATGAAACAAAATTAAAACAATGAAAAAATAGAAAAAAATGTGAAATATCTCACTAGAAAAACAACTGATCTGGAAAATAAACCAAGGAAACATAATCTAAGAATTATGGGACTACATGAAAGTCATGATAAAAAAAAGAGCCTAGGAATCATCTTTTGGGAAATTATTGAGAAAAATTGTCCTGATGTCCTAGAACCAAAGAGTGAAATAGAAATTGAAAGAATCTACCAATCACTTCCTGAAAGAGGTCCCCAAACGAAAACTCCCAGGAATATCATAGCCAAATTCTAGAGCTCCCAGTTCTAGGAGAAAAATAATACAAGCAGACAGAAAGAAACAATTCAAATATTGTAGAGCCATTGTCAGGATAATACAAGATTTAGCAACTTCTACATTAAAGGATTGGAGGGCTTGGAAAATAATAGGCAAAGGAACTAGAATTATTAGAATCTCCCACCCAACAAAACTGAATATAATTCTTCTGCAGAAAATGGATATTTAATGAAATAGAGGACTTTTGAACATTCCTGATGAAAAGACCAGATCCAAAGAAAAAATCTGACTTGCAGAGACAATACTCAAGAGAACCATAAAAACTCAAATAGGAAAGAGAAAGCTTAAAGGATTAAATAAAGTTAAACTGTTTACATTCTACTTGGAAAGATGACACTTTTAACTCTTAAGAATTTCATCATTATTAGGGCAGTTAGAAGATTTACACTTACACAGAGGGAATGAATGTGAGTTGACTATAATGGGATGATATCTAAAAAAATAAAATTAAGGGAAGAGAAAAAGGGATGCACTGGAAAAAAGGGAAGGGAAAGATAGGTTGAGGTAAGTTATCTCATATAAAAGAGACACAAAAGAGCTTTTATAGTGGAGAGGAAGATGAAGGTCATAGAAAATGCTTGAACCAGAAATGGCTCAAAGAAAATAACATACACACTTAGTTGGATGTAGAAATATATCTGATCCTACAAAGAAGAAGGAGGGGAGGATGATAAGGGGGATACAGATAGAAAGGAGGGGGGATTGGTCCAGGTAGCAAAACACTTTTGAGGAATGGCAGAATAAAAAAGAGAATAAACAAGGAGAAAATAGTATGAAGAGAAATACACAGTGATCATAACTGTGAGAAAAAACTTACAGCTAGTTTCTCTGATAAAGGCTTCATCTCTCAAATACATAGAAAACTGGGTCAAATTTATAAGAATGTGTATGTACATA
>NW_025361781.1:0-5116 GCF_016433145.1 Gracilinanus agilis
CCCATGAATTTAGGGTTAGAAGGGATTTCAAAAGCCATTTTAGTCTAATCTCTTCATTTTACAAATAAATTGATCAAGGGGACAATGCCAAGAAGGTATAGTCAGGGACCTGCCTGAGCTTGCAAAAATTCAACTCTAAGCAACTTTAAAAGAACACATCAAAACAAGTTTTTGAGCAGCAAACCAATAAAAGGATGGAGTAAAACAATTTTCCAGTCTAAAATGATGTAGGTCAATAGCAAAAAGTCTAGCTCATGGCATTGAGTGGAATGTAATTCTGTACAGGTGGCACCTTGGAACCTTCAGTCAACCAATAGTAAGAGATGAACAACTGATCAGAAAGAGATGATAGGGGCTCTTTGCTATCATTGGATGAAGGACTTTGCTGCATTGCCTATATGGAGATCTATGGCATAGGCCTAGCTCACCTTCACAGGGTAAGGAGGAATTCTAGCTCACTAAAACTCATAGCTATAGGTGTGTGGGGACCCTGGTCATAAATCCATGGTCACAGATCAGAGCACCAGACAGGAAAGTCACTGAACACATTTCTCCTTAGGTCATAACAACTTGGAATAACTGAAACCTATAATATCACCAGATTAGTTCCAAAGACAATAGTATGACAAACTTGAAGCTTGGGAGAGTGAACCTTTCATCTCAGGAGCAAAGCTCAACTTTAACATAAAGTTAAATGATAATTAATTGGCATAAAGAAAAGCAACCTGTTCCTATAAAGCTACTATGGTGACAGAGAAGATCAAAATATAAATTCAAAAGAGGACAACACTGTCAAAAAGTCTACATGCAAAGTCTCAAAGAAAACTGTGAATTGGTGTCAAAACAAAAAAAAACCTTCTAGAAGAGCTCAAAATAATTTTTAAAATAAAATAAGAGAACTAAATGAAAAACTGGAAAAAATAAATGAGTGATATAAGACAATTATGAAAAGGAAGTCTATATATCCTCAGTAGAAAAAGCACAAAAAAGTAGAAGGTTGCACAAAATTTTTCCTGGAGAAACAACTTCTTAAAATGTAGAGTTGACCACATGTAAAAGGAGGTACAAAACCTCACTGAAGAAAACAATGCCTTAGAAATTAAAATTAAACAAGTGGAAGTTGATGATTCCATAAGACATCAAGAAAAATAAAACAAAAACCAAAAAATAAAACAAGAAAGGAGCTGACCTGGAAAATAAATCAAAAAAAGATAATTTAAGAATAATTGGACTCTAAGAACCATAAAAAAAGAACCTACATAGTATATTTTAACAAATTATTAGGGAAAGCTGTCTTAATATCCTAGAACCAGAGAATAAAATAGAACTTGAAATAATCCACTGATTCCTTCCTAAAAGAGATCAAAGATAAAAACTCTCATGAATATTATACCCAAATTCCAGAACTTTCAGGGCAGGGAGAAAATACTGCAAACAGTAAGAAAGAATCAACTGAAATATCATAGAGCCAAAGTTAAGATAACTCAGGAATTAGCAGACAGTAAATTAAAAGATCATAGGGCTTAGAATATGATATTCTGGAGAGCAAAGGAAGTAGAACTACAACCAAGAATAATCTACCCAACCAAATTGAGTATAAACTTTCAGAAGAAAAAAATGAATGCTAGATGAAATCGAGGACTTTTAAGCATTTAATGAAGATGCAAAAACTGAATAGAAAATTTGATTTTCAAATATAAGACAAGAGAAGCATTAAAGAGTAATCAGTGAAGAGAAATCATAAAAAATCAATAAAGTTAAATGTTTTACATTCCTACATGGGAAGATAATACTTGTCACTCTTAAGAACGTGATCTTATCATTAATAGGGCAGTAATGCCTATTAATTAAATGATTTTTTCATATTATGCAATAAAAATTATTTTCAGTAAGGGGCCATGGAATCATAGATTAAAAATGAATTGTAAACTACAATCTGATCCTAAAAATGAGAGAGTCAAAGAATATATCATAGAAACAATAAATAATTTCATTAAAGAAAATGGCAACAATGGGACAATGTACTGAAATTTATGGAAGATAGCCAAAGTACTATTTAGGGAAAAATTATATATTTAAATGGTTACACCAATAAAATAGAGAAAGAACAGATCAATGAATTGGGCGTGCAACTAAAAGAATTTAGAAAAAGAATGAACTAAAAATCCCCAACTAAATACCAAATTTGAAATCCTAAAAATCAAAGAGAGATGAATAAAACTGAAAGTAAGAAAATCATTGAACTAATAAATAAAACTAGGGAATAGTTTTCTGAAAAAAAAACCCAAAATAGATAAAAATGGCTAATTTGATTAAGAAAAAGAAAGAATAAAATGAAATTATCATTATCAAAAATGAAAAGGATAATTTTCCTACCAATGAAGAAGAAACTAAAGCAATTATTAGGAATGATTTTGCCCAATTATATAACAACAAATTTGATAATTCATGTGGAATGGAAGAATATCTGCAAAAATATGAATTATGCAGATTAAAAGAAGAGGAAATAGAATACTTAACCCAATCTTGGAGAAAGAAATAGAAAAAGCCATCAATAATATCCCTAAGGAAAGATACTCAGGAACAAATGGGTGTTCAGATGAGTTCTACCAGATGTTGAAAGAATTAATTCCAGTACTAAGTAAACTGTTTGGAAAAATAGGCAAAGAAGGGCCTTACCAAATTCTTTTAATGACACAAATATGATACTGATACCTAAACAACAAAGAGTGAAAACAGATAAAGTCCAGACCAATTTTCCTAATGAATATTTATGTAAGATCTTTAAGCAAATGCTAACAAGATGATAAGAATATATTACAAAGATCATACACTATTATTAGGTGGGATTCATACAAGGAATGCAGGGCTGGTTCAATATTAAGAAAACTATCAGCATAATTGACCATATCAATAATAAACCCAACAAAAATCATATAATTATCTGAGTAGATAAAGAAAAAGCTTTTGATGAAATACAACACTCATTCCTATCAAAAACGCTGAATAGAATAGGAATAAATAAAGCTTTCCTTAAGATGACAAATAGTATCTTTCTAAAGCCATCATTCTATAATGAGGACAAGCTAAAAACCTTTCCAATAAAATCATGGATGGAGCAAGGATGCCAATTATCACCATTATCATTTGATTTTGTTGTAGAAATCTAACAATAGAAATAAGAACAGAAAAAGAAATTGAACAAATTAGAATAGGCAGTAAGAAAACTATCACTTTGCAGACAATAAGTTGTTATCCTTGAAGAGTCTTACAGAATCAATTAAAAACATTATATATATATGTCATTCCCCAATTGATGAATGATTAAAAGAAAGGAACAGGCAGTTGTGGGATGAAGAAATCAAAGCTATAAACACATTTATGAAAAACATTCTCTAATTCATTACTGATTAGAGAAATGGAAACCTAAACAACTCTGTGACATCATCTCACATCTATTATGTTGGCTAAAATAAACAAATAAAAGGACAAAATGACAAATGCTAGGTGGGGTGAAGAAAATTGAGGCACTAATCCATTATTTGTGGAATCATGAACTGCTCCAAACATTTTGGAAAGCAATGTGGAATTATACTAAAAGAATGTTATAAAACTATGTTTACCTTTTGACTTGGAAATACTTCTCTTAGATTTATTTCCGAAGGTGATCAAGGAACAAGGAAAAGAACTCATATGTTCTAAAATATTTATAAAAGTACTTTTTGTGGTGTCAAAGAACTATGAACTGAAAGGATTACATCAATTACAAAATGGCTGAACATGTGTATATGATTGTAATGGAATACTTTTGTGCCATAAGAAATGACAAGTAAGATGAATTAAAAAAAATACCTGGAAAGGTATATGAAGTAAGGCAAAGGGAAATGAGCAGAATCAAGAGAGTGTTTAATACAATAATTAAATAATATGTTATGATTAGCTCTTAATGATTTAACTTTTATAAAAAAGGCAAGGATCTGAGACAACTTCAAGGAATTCATAACAAAAAAGAATATTTACCCCAATAGAAGGAGCAAATGGAGTTTGAATGCAGATTGAAATATATTTTTCACTTTATTTCCTCCATGAATTTTTCTTTAGTATAAGCAATATGTATCTTGTTTAACAACATGATGAGCAGGGAAATATGTATCGTATCATAATATATGGACTACCTATTTATAAGCCTGACTTCTTGAGGAGGGATGGGAGGTAGAGAAAAAAATTTACTTTTTAAAGTTAAATTTTTTTAAAGTTTATTAGTCATTTGTTGAATAGGATGGTTTTGAAAAGAGGCTGAGTTATAATGATAATCATATTACAAAAAGAAAGAAAAAACTTGATGACATTTAAGATGCAAAAAAGAACAAAAGGAAATGCAGAATGGGACTCAGATGAGTAAAGCAGTGTTGCAACTACCATATTAAATATGAAATGTGCATATTTTAAAATCTGTGTATAAGGGAAATGCACAATTTCATGTTATCCTCTTCTGTTCTTTGAATGTGCAAATGATCATGTTTGTTAATACTCATTAAATTCATAGTAATAAAAGAGAAAATGTTTTTAAAAGTTGAAATGATTAAGATCTTTAGCAGTTGTAGGGTATAAGATATGCTCACACAAATCATCAGCATTTCTAAATATTACCAACAATAACCACTATTGACAAAAACTGAGAAAAATAGAAAGCAGTTCGGCAGAAATTAGGTATAGACATACATTCACACCATTTAGCAAAATCAAATCAAAATGGACATATGATTTATGTGTAAAGGGAAATACCATAAGCAAATTAGGGAAGCATATAATAATTTATCTGTCTTATCTATGGATAAAGAGAGAATTTATGACCAAACAAGAGATATAGAACATTATTGAAGACAAAAAGGGATAATTTGGATTGTCTTAAAATGAAAAGGTTTTGGTAAAACAAAACCAATGCAGCCAAGGTTAAAAGAAAGGCATAAAACTGGGAAAAAAGTTTTGCATAAAGTTTTTCTGATGAAGTTTATCAATCATATACAGAACTGAATCAAATGTATAAAAATATGAGTCATTTCCCAATTAAAAAATGGTCGAAAGGGGGCAGCTGGGTAGCTCAGTGGAGTGAGAG
>NW_025361782.1:0-1445 GCF_016433145.1 Gracilinanus agilis
AAGTATATGTATTATATATTGTATATATAAATATATAACATATTATATATATAAAAGTATATGTATTATATATTGTATATATACACACACACAGACATAGTGGAACCTGAGCTTTAGGAAAATCCCTTTGGTGGCTGAATGAAGGATGGACTGGAGTGGGGAGAAGTCCAGCTGCGAGGGGATGAGGGGCTCCAGAGTAGGAGTCGAGTCAGAGGAGAGGAGGGGGTGTATTCGAGAGATATCACAAAGGCTGACAGGGCTTGGCATCCTTTTGAATCTGGGGAGTGAGAGACGGTGAAGAGTCCAAGATGACTCCTAGGGGGTGAGCCTGAGAGGAGAATGTGAGCCTCTAGAGCAGGGGTTCCCAAACTTTTTTGGCCTACCACCCCTTTCCAGAAAAACTATTACTTAGTGCCCCTGGAAATTATGAAACTATTTATTGAACTCGGAATAGAATGTAATACAAAAAAAAGCGTGACCATCACCGCTCTTCTGGATCACTGCAGCACCCACCAGGGGGCGGTGGCACCCACTTTGGGAATCACTGCTCTAGATGAATAGGGAAGGTGGGAGGAAAGGAGGGCTTGGGGGAAAGAGCATGAGTTCAGTTCTCGACATTTTGGGTTGAAGATGTCTCCTGGGCATCCAGTTGAAAATGTCTAAGAGGCAGTTGTAGATTGGAGGCTAGCAGAGACGATGCAGCAGGACAGGTAGATTTAAGAATCATGACGGTAGAGATGGTCATCAATCCCTGGGAGCTGACGAGGTTGCCAGCTGTAGTAGTAGGGAGGGAGAGAAGAAGAGGGCCCAGGACAGAACTCTGAGGGGCACCTGGGGTTCTTAGAGGGTGTGATTGGAAGAGAAGGCAGCAAAGGAGACAGAGCAGGGCTGGTCAGAGACATGGGAGCAGAACCAGAAGAGAAGAGAGAAGCCAGGAGGAGAGAGTGATTGACAGGGTAAAAGTGTGTAGAGAGATTAAGAAGGAGGATTGAGAAAAAGTCATTGGATTTGGCAGCTAAGAGATCGTTAGAGACTTTGGAGAGAGCAGTGTTGGTGGGATGATAATACTGAAAGCCAGATCTTAAGGGAGAAAGAAGAGGATGAGGGAAGAACTTTGTAAATGCCTTTTTGGGTCTTTTTGAGGAGTTTAACTACAAAGGGCAGAAGGGACATAAAGTGGGGATGGAACTTGGTGGATTGGGCACTTGCTTGAAATCTGTGAACTAGAGTCATGACTCAGATTTTCCTAAAATTCAAAGGTGCTTGCCTCACAGTTACCCCATGGAGAGGTCATTAGGACAGGGATCATGGCTCCACTTTACAAATGAAGCAATTGAGACTGGGGGAGGGGGGAGTGCCTTTTTTACAAGTGAGTTAAGAAACTACAAGTATCAGCTGAGATTTTCAATATACTTGATCCAAGACATATTTATGAAGCGCCTACT
>NW_025361783.1:0-1362 GCF_016433145.1 Gracilinanus agilis
GCTGGATTTGAATCCCAGCTTTATTCTTTACTCCTTTGTGAGGCCTTGAGGCAAGCTGATTTATCTCTCTGGGGCTCAGTTTCCTCATCTGTAAAATGCAGATTAATCATCCTTGCAATTTCTTGGGAAAGTCATTTAGCCTGTCAGAACATCCTGATAACTCTCTAAAACAAGGGGCTCTTAACCTGGAGTCCATGAATTTATTTTTGTTGTCATTTTTTTAAAACCCTTACCTTCTGTTTTAGTATTAATTCTAAGACAGAAGTGTGGTAAGGGCTAGGCAATTGGGGTCCAGAATCACATAGCTGGAAAGTGTCAGAGGGCAGATTTGAGTCCAGGACCTCCTGGCTCTAGGTCTGGTTCTCTATCCACTGAGCTACCTAGCTGCCCCTATGAACTTATTTAAAAAGAAAATACTTTGATAACAGCATTTCAGTACAGTTGGCTTCCTTTGTAATTCTATGTTTTGTGCATTTAAAAATACTTTAGGAGCCATCCCTAGAGGTGGGAAGTCCTGGGTTCAAATCTAACCTCAGACCTAGCTGTGTGACCCTGGGCAAGTCACTTAACCCCCATTCCCTGGCCCTTCCCACTCTTCCACCTTAGAACCAAGACACAGTACAGATTCTAAGATGGAAGGTAAGGGTTAAAAACAAACAAACAAAAAAAGTCTAATGCTTTAGGATAAAAGGTGTTGTCACCCAAAGAAATCCAGGTATCTGATTCTAATCCTGGCTGGGTCATTGACTACCTACATGAACCTTAGGCAAGGCAGCCTTGCTAGGGCTCTGGATCCTCATAAGGGTCTAGGTGACTTCTCAGGGCCTTTCCAGTCCTAAATCTCTGATCCTATCATAGTGGATACACAGCTGGCCTTGAAGTCTGGAATCCCAGGTTCAAACCCAGTTCCTTACATGGTGACTCTGGGCCAATGATCCCTTCATGTCTCAGTGCTCTGGTAGACTCCTTGAGAATATTAATTGTGGTATAGTTCTTGATTTGCATTTAAGGTGGGAGTTTCCTAGACAAATTAGATTAAAAGTCCGGTCATCTCTCTCCCCAGTTCCCAACTGTGGTTATAAATTAGATTCAGATAAAGCTGATTGTCCCAGTGAGGATTGCACCTAGTGAGGACAGGACAGTGGGAGAGCTGTCGAGGGATACCCCTGGTTAAAATGGATCAGAAACTTTAGGACCGGGAACAAGATGGTTGGGGGCATCCCGGTGGAGCCAATCCACAAGCTCTAGATGCCTTTCCTTCTAGGAATGATCAAGAGCATATGCCCTTCTGCCTTTGAAGGGAAAGAGGGTGAAGGGAGCATTTCACTGTTGGGTCATCAAAGCAAAGAGGCGTATCCAACT
>NW_025361784.1:0-5006 GCF_016433145.1 Gracilinanus agilis
AACCCTTACTTTTGGTCTTAGTAACAACTCTAAGACAGAAAAACAAGGGCTAGATTAACAGGATTAAGTTACCCAGGGTAACACAGCTAGATTGTATCTGAGGCCAGATTTGAACCTCCTGACTCCTGGTCTGGTGCTCTCTATCCCACTGAGCCAACTAACTGCCCCTGAATAACTTCCTTCTTATCCACATTTCTCTCTCCTAGCTATGTTCCTTCCTAGAACAAGTCCACTCTGCTTTGGAATTGTCTGTGGTTCATTTACCAACTGAGTCCTCCTGGATTTCAAACCTGCACTTAATTGTCCAACTCCAACAGATTATCCTTAAATGTGGGATCTATCCTATCTCTGGTCCTGGCCTTCTCTGCTCCCACAGCTGATTCATGTGTTCCTCTAGTTTCTTGGTACCTATTCTATGCTCTCAGATACCTACCACCTCCCCAGTGGCCAGTCACCTGCGATCTGAGCCCAATTATAATGCAGATTTGTGGATCACTTGTTTGCGGATGATAGTATTTGAATAATCTTTTATAAATGAATGTCTTTTATGATGTACTAATAGCTTCTTGAGAGGAAAAAAACAACTTTGAAAGGATGACTAACTACACACACACACACACACACACACACACACACACACACACACACGCGCGCGCGCATAATTTCATTTCGTGATCTTGGCAAAATATCTTCTCTTCCCACAAAGCAAATGCTCTGGGTTCTGACAAAGCTTCCCTTTCCCTTTCCCCCTTCCTTTTCTAGCCTCGAGCAAGAAAGTATGTCCCTCAGATGGTTCGCATACAGAATAGGAACAAGCCCAAGGAAGACGATCTTACTTCTTTCTGCACACGTAGAATAATGACATATTCCAGGAGTGGTGCTGGCAGATTTTTCAGCCAAGACACAGGCCTCTTCCACATGTTTCTTCTGAATGCCTGAGCTTTCATAACTAAAAAAGCCTCCATAGGCTTTTTAAATCTGGAAGATGTTTTTCAAAGATTAATAGGCTCTCAAAAGTCTAATAAGCCTGGCTGGTTTATATTCAGGATATCTACTTTTTGCTTATTACCTCTCCTCAAACACTTTCCTCCCTTGAAGCCAAACTCATGCCTTGCTGATTGCTTTATTATGAGAGTCAGAGGACACAAAGCTTTGCCAGAACCAAACATAAGGAGAGTCCCTCCAAAGATTTCGATTGCCATCAGAGGGTGACTAGGATAGACAGCCCAAGTTTAATTGGCTTATGAACAATTCCAACTAAATTTCATTCAGGAGAGCACTTAATTTTAGGCCATGTCTAATAAGCTTTCAACCAATCAATCAACATTTAGTAAGCACCTACTATGTGCCTGGTACAGTGCTAAGCAGTTCCAAGTTTGTCCTGCATCCCCCTCTCTTTTGCCATTACTTCCTAACTTGAATCAGTTTTTTGAAACACAAGCAGAAACGCAGCTTACTGCTAGGCTCTGTAGAATCTGTGAAAATTGGATTCATGGTCCTGAGAAACTTTCAACCCTAGAGAACTAAGATAGATCAATATGTATCTGATTAATGGCAATATATTGTATAAAGCAGATATCCTTCTGGGGAGGGCAGAAGAGAGCCAAAGCTTGTGATTTTATAGCTTTAGGGAACTTCCTTGATGGAAACTCATTCTACTGATACAGAATAAGTAAATCTTCTATAATGATCCAAGATGATTCCAAAGGACCAATGTGAAAAATGTTTTATGCCTCCAGAGAGTGATTTGATGAACTCTGAATGCAAACTAAAGCATGTTGTTTTTTTTCACTTTCTTTACGTTTCTTGCTCTTTATTGTTTGTTTTTTTGAAATGTGGCTAAAATAGAAATGTTTCACATGACTTCACATGTATAATTGATATGTTCTTGCCTTCTCAGTGGAGGGAGGGAATTTTGAACTCAAAAAAGATTTTGAAAGGAATGTTAAAAATAAAATTTTTAAATCATCCATAACATATTAGTTGCCTGCGGCACTGTGATCACAGAACTAGTATATTATCAGAGGTGGTCTTTCTGATTCCAGGGTTAGCCTTCTAACCATTACAGCACATTACCACTACCTCTTCATAAAGAAAAGAATCACCAGGGGGTAGCTGGGTGGCTGGAAAGCCAGGCCTAGAGACAGGAGGTCCTAGGTTCAAATATGGCCCCAGACACTGCCTAGCTATGTGACCCTGGGCAAGTCCCTTTGCTAAAGAGTTACCCTTTGCTTAGCCCTTACTACTCTTCTGCCTTCAAACCAATTTACAGTTTTGATTCTAAGATAGAGGTTAAGGGTTTTAAAAAAAAAAAAAGAATCAGAAGAGGCAAGGTTGCATTAAAAAGAGCTCTTCATTCCTAACATCCAATATCCAACAACTCTAACCTAAAGCAAGAATAAAGGAAGACTGTAGTATAGCAGCAACATCCCCTGATTTGGAATAAGAACACTTAGGTTCAAGGTCCAACTCTTGTGATTAGTCAAGCCCTCTGCCTTTGTTTCCTAATCTGTAAAATGGGAGTAATAATGGGAGAACTATTCTTAGAAAACAGCACATACACTGTGGATGCCTAGGAATTCAAACAACAACAGAAATATCAGGGATCCCATCTAACTGCTTTAAATGTTTCTATTTTAAAGATTATTTAAAATTATTTTTAGCATTGTTGTTTTAAAATTTACTTTTATTTAATTAATTCTTTCATTAACAGAAATTACTTCTGCTGTTGCAGAATTTGGCCCAGTTTAAAGTCTGGAGGCAGCTGAACCAGGGTGCAAAAAAAAAAACAAAGTGCTTTGCCAAATGGGAAAAAAAAAATAATAAAGGCAGAGGGCAATTGTGAAGGACATCATGTTATCTCTTTAAGGTTAATGAGAATAGGAGAACAAGAAATTCATGAACTTAAGTCACCCCTAAAGAAAAGAAAATTGTTGGTCTTATTTGTGAGAAAGGCTTTTTTGGTAAATGTCGCAAGTGCTGCATCATTAGATTCAATAACAAGGAAAACAATATAGCAGCTGAAATGATTAGAAAACACTTAATCTATCCTGAGAAAAACTGAAACCTAGAATGAAGAAAATCTCATAGATCATACATTCGACCCTCTTCCATAAAATCTATTTCCCCAGTGCTTGGTTCAAGTGTCCTTCCTTTATTAAGAAAAAAGTCACTGAGAAAGAAAAAGCTTTTAACTGCTTCCAACTGGAGCAGGCCTCACAAATCAGGATTGGCTCAGCATCTATGAGTCCTGTCTGGCTGAAACCAGTGATTTCCTCGCTGCACCAGCCTTCCAGTTGTTTTTAATGAAGTCTTTTTTAATATATAAAAAAACTGGGCAAGAATTACGCAGTGGTATATTTTAGAAACCATGTTTTTGGTGTCATTACATTGGCTGAATTTGAGCCTACCAAGAAAAACGAAGACTTAAAATCTTATGTATTTTATTTTAAAAATATTGCCCTGTGTTCTCTGCACACAACTAGAAGAACACTGCTTCAGAAATGCAGTTACACATAATTTAATAAAAAGTCTGGCTAAGGAAAAGCAATCCAGAGTTATTCAATATTTAGGATATAAGGTTACAGTTCCTTTCTAATAACATTTTTCTTCTTCTGCTTCTCTCCATTGTTCTCTCAAACATCTTCCTCTTTGCTTCCTTGGAGCCCAGATCATTAGAATACCTGGATTACATTCTCCTTTTGAATGAGATAGGTGACATAAAGAACTTGAACCTTATTACATCCATCAGTAGTGAAGGGTAGCTTTTAAAACACATTCACTTTCATGTTGATCGCAGCTCAGGAATATCCTTGTGCACCTAAGAGGAGCCACAAAGAATCTGGCATTGGGGAATCATTAACCCCACTTAAAAGTAAGATTTATAAGCATTTTCAGACAAAAGCTTATGAATAAGTTGTGATTGTCCATGAAATGTTTATAATGTGCCATAACGTACATATACAAGATGTCTTGTATTATGTCTTCTGCACTTGGTTATAAAAAGAAAAGAGGTTTTTAATCACATCCACATGTTGGATTTTGCACACACACACACACACACTCACACACTGGACCAGTTGGAATGTCTGCAAATCCAAATGTCACAGTAATATATGAAGGTCTGGAAAGATAGGATCTGGTTCTGCTTAGGGAACTTGTTTCCTTGACTTCTGATTGGTTGCCTGATTAGACAGATTTAAACAAACCAAGATTGAACTCCAAAGAGTAATATCTTTCATCTGTAAATTTAGAACGTGCCTATTATGGATTGACTCCTTCTCTTTCTTCCTCCCTTTCCACTGCTTTCTCTCAGACTTTTATTTGAGAACATATGGAGCTAAGATTCTCAATTCACACATATGTTTTGCAGAAACGATAGACCTAGAGGTGTAGACAGGACTTTAAAGCACCATCTAGTACAGTGATGGGCAAACTTTTTAAAGAGGGGGCCAAAGGAAAGGAAATGCTCATCTGTCAGTCTGTTTCTAAGGCAACTCTTTCGAAGTTTCATTGTATTGTATCCTACTCATTGTATTTGTCAGATTAGGAATAATGTTGAGTGGTCGTGGTCGGATAGAACATTTCAGGGGGCCACATCTGGCCCGCGGGCTGTAGTTTGCCCATCACTGATCTAGTCCATTCTTCCATCTTCAAGAGTATCTTGTGCCCAATAGCGAACGCTTCATATAGGCACTCCCTCAGAGTGGACTCCTCACAAAGCTGCCACTTATGAGGGCTTTCCTTTCAAAAGCATATCTTCCTTTATTTGGCCTTATAAGTCTATGATCCCCATTTCATGGACTAAAAGCCCATTTCCTCTTGTTCTGTCCCCAAAAGAATGGTAATATCTGGTCACACTTTTGAGGCGGGTATTCACAGTGGAGAAAATGCTGGACTTAAGAGTCAAAATGACCTGAGTTCAAAACCTACTTTTTGAAAAATAATTCAAGCCTAACCTGGGATACACACACACACACACACACACACACACACACACACACACA
>NW_025361785.1:0-2126 GCF_016433145.1 Gracilinanus agilis
ATATAGTGCTTGAAAGCTTATGAAATGCTTAATGTGTTATCACATTTTATTCTCATAACCCCTGGGAAAGAGAGGATAGTTTTATCCCCATTTTATAGATGAGCAAACTGAGGAGGTTAAGTGATTTGCCCAGGCTTATGCGGTTTGGAAGCATCTGAGGGTGGGCTGGAAGTTCTATCTACTGCAGCATCCAGCTCCTTGGTGCTGGGGTCCCATCTGGTCAGCCACTGGTCACGGGCCAGTTTGTGGTGTTTCAGAGGGGAGAAAAGGACTTTTCAAACTGCTGGTCCATCATCATGGAATTTGTCTGTCTTTTGGCTGTCCTTGCACTATAACAGTGATGAAGGAATGGGTCAGACAATGAAAATGGAGGCTTCTCTCCATTTCTCTCCATTTCAATGAAGGGAAAATATAGTATCCCTCATTCTCTGTCACATCTTCCACTTTGAAACTTTGGAGATTCATTCAATAATATCCATCTCTAATAGCTCTGGATATTCAAATTCAGCACATGGATTCCTTTGGGCAGGATCATCTGTCATCCCAGCAACAAGGAGCTCGGATTATGCTCTTGGGGACTTGTGGGGCAGGAACAATTAAAGGATAGTACCCGACACATAGTAGGTGTTTAATACACATTTATTGACTAACTAACATGGTGATTAGGTTGGTGGAAGAGGGGACTCAGTGCAGAATGTCTAGGTCCAAGGATCCAGGAAGCAGAATTCCAATTAAGTTCTTGGTTGCCACTTAATATAGAGATAAGGATACCAGATCTAGGTTATGGTAGCATGCCAGTGTGGCCAGGCCAAGATTTTTTTTTTTTTACTTTGGTCATGATAGGACACAATGGCAAGGCAAGAAGCAGAGAGATCTGGTCCCAAAAGTAGATGAGCAGGCAGTGGGTGGGATGCAGGAGTAAAAGGGTGTCAAGTGCCCCAAGGAAGAAGTTGCTTTGTATAGTGTAGTCTGGGTCCATGTATGGTGGTCTGACGGTGGTCAGTTACACTGATGGGCAGTAGGACCTAGAATGGGCTCCTCCAGGACAATAAAAGGCAGTGATTTTTTTTCCCTGATGGTAGGTGTACCAACTAGCAATCAGTTGGTTAAATATGTAAAAATAAATAATGTACTGGATAAATAGGAAACAATTAAGAAAGGGTAGACACTAGCCTTTTAAGAGGGGTTGGGAAGACCTCCTGGAGAAGATGAGATTTTAGCTGGGACTTGAAGGAAGCTAGGAAATCCCAGAGATAGAAATGAAGAGGAAAAGGATTCCAAGTATAGGGGACAGTCAGAGAAAAAGCCTAGAGCTGAGAGATGGTATATCTTGTTCATAGAAACATTAGGAGAAGTGTTATTGACTTTCCTCTTTTGGGTGCTACAGGAGACCTAAAGGACCTAGGTTGCTTCTCCTTGAACCAGAAGACCTCCACATTGAAGTTAGGAGAGCAGGCTGGCAGCAGCAAGAGAGTGATTCCTTGTGTCACAGAAGGAAATTTCTTGGCCATTTTCTCACAGCTTTTCCTCAGGGACATGTCTAGTAGGAGATGGTAGGCATGTGGTCTATGGAATGTCTTCTTTTCTTACATGAGGCTGGAGATCCACTACATAAAACAGAAGATGGAAGTCTCTCGGTGCAGCGGAAAGTCTTGAGCATTGCTTTGGAATAGAAAGAAGTAGGCTTGGCTGGGACAAAACTTCTGACACCTACTGGTGAACAGACAACACGTTTCATGAGTCTTTGTCCATTGTTAGCCTGGTTTTTTTCTGTATATTGGAGACCTGGTTAGTGGAAACTCATGGCATTAGGTTGTTTTTTTTCTGTTTGAATCATTCTTATTATGTTTGAGGGCAAAAGCAGGAAAGTTAGGCCACTTAAATTCAGTCTCTATGCAAATCTTAGCTATGTTATTTTCAAAAGATTGATATATGGTCATTCCTTTGGCTATGCAGGCTAAGGGTATTAGGGGAGGCAAAAATACTATTGAATCTGCAAAGGCTGCAAACACTCTTCTCATTCTGTATTTAGTAAAGTAGTGTCTCTAGATCCCCTCTTTCCCAGGGGTTATGAGAATGAAATGTGATAACACATTAAGCATTTCATAAGCTTTCAAGCACTATAT
>NW_025361786.1:0-3673 GCF_016433145.1 Gracilinanus agilis
GTTTTAAAGGGAGTACAAGGTATTTTCAACTTTACACCACCTCTAGAGAAAGAACTGTTGGAGTCGATGGATACGGATCAAAGCATACTATTTCCATATTATTGATAGTTGCACTAAGGTGATTGCTTAGAGTCTACATCCCCAATCATATCCCCATTAACCCATGTGCTCAAGCAGTTGTTTTACTTCTGTGTTTCTATTCCCACAGTTCTTTCTCTGGATATGGATAGCATTCTTTCTCATAAGTCCCTCAGAATTGTCCTGGATCATTGCACTGCTGCTAGTAGAGAAGTCCATTACATTCTATTATGCCATAGTGTATCAGTCTCTGTGTATAATCTCCTGTTTCTGCTCCTTTCACTCTGCATCAATTCCTGGAGGTCTTTCCAGTTCACATGGAATTCCTCCAGGTCATTATTCCTTTGAACACTATATAGTATTATAGGTCTTGATCAACTATATATGTAAAACCCAGTGAAATTGTGTGTTGGCTACAGGGAGGTGGAAGGGGAGTTTGGGGGAGGAAAAGAACATGAATCATGTAACCATGGAAAAAATTCTAAAAAATAAAAATTTTAAAATCAAAAAGCATACTCTTTCACATCAGTGTATTTATGGTTTTACTTTGGGTTTTAGGTTTTGTATGAGGGTGCTCTTACAACAGTGACCAATATGAAAGTATGTTTTGCATGACAATAAAAATCAAATTAAAAAAAGGAATGGAAAAAGTGGATATACACATGAAGTTCAGAGATGGAGGTTAGAACTAGGGAACACATGGTGCTAAGGTAACTTAAATCCTTAGTTTCTCAAGGTCTTATAGTATGATATCCTCATACTACCTAGTGCCTCTTTGTAAATCACTCACTCTACTGGGTCTCCTTGGACCTATTCCTCTCCGTAGCTCAAAACAGCCAAGCAATCAGACTCTCTGGGCCATCAAATCAACTGAGAAACACTTCTTAACAGAGTAAAGAGGTGAAAACACTTATTTATACTTTCTTTATAGTAATCAAAGTCTAATATGGCACCTTAACAAGATGCCAATGGGCCATTTCCAAGTCTGAAATCATCAATACTCTTATTTCCTGCCCAGTATATCCTATAAGTTTTTTGGGGGGAACTCTGGGGGAACTCAGTTAATTCTGACTCTCCAGAGCAATCTCACTCCCTAGAGAGATATTAGTATCATCACTGTCCAAGGAGAAGAGAGGCTCTGGGAAGCTGCTTTTTGTACTGGTGGGACCTTGGAACTTTTATGCACATCTGCTACAACTCTCATACAGACATATGGAATTAACTGTGATTTCATGTATATCCGTGTTTGTGTGTGCAAACACATGTCTGTTACATGAAAGGGTTTCTGGTAGCAAATAGTCAAGGTCACAAGATGACTTTCATTATACTGTCTGTTTTCACTTATTACTAACGATCCAAAATACTCTCCTTTTGGCCTGGAACTTTCCATAGTTGGTTATAACCCAGGAATGAATATTTTTAGAAAGTCTGAGCTCAATTAGTTCAGTTATCTTTGCTTTATGAAAGCCAGGTAAATGGATTTTTCCTACTTCAAGGCTAAAATTATGGCACTGTTTAAAAAGGGAAAATAATAATAAAAAAGGAAAAACTCACAAAATATCTTTGTGGATTAACCATCTGAACAATATGAAAAAATGGTTAAAGTAATATGAACAAATAATTCATGATTTTTGAAGTTTTATTAAATTAAGTTGATTGTCCAATATGCACAAACATTTCTTCAAGGTACAGAAAATATTATTCTAACAGTCATAATTCACTTAAAATTGTTTTTTGCCCTTTTTTTCTCAGGCAATGGGAAAAAATAAAATACAGAATCATGGGAAGTAAAACATTAAAGCTATCCCTGTAAAATTCCCTCTCCTTGAAATATAAAACTTGTAGCTGGAATAGCACCTGACTTCACTCTGTGAGTTAATTGTGTGGTAGGTCCATTTATTCATTTTACTTTGAGTTGTTAGGTGGGTAGTATGCTCATTCCTTGGGCTCTAGAGTATTCAGCCAACTTTCCTTACAAGTTCCTATATTTATGGACAGTTGCTGCATTCCATTTCTCTTTCTGGGAAGCTTAACTATCTGAATATCTAACCTGATTATCTTTTCCTTCTCTTCTCTGTCCTGCCCTTGAATTCCTTCTTCTTTCCTCTCCTTTCCCCTTCATCTCCCTCTTTGATGTAGCATGGCATCATGGAAAGAACACTGGATTTGGACTCAAAAGACCTGAGTTTGAAACTTGCCACTGATACTTTAAACTTGCGTGTTCTTAATCAAGTCATTTACCCCTTCTAGGACTCAGTTTTCTCATCTGGAAAATGAGGTGCATGGACAGGGAGATCACTAAAGACTCCTCCGCCCCTGGAGTATTTGTACAGAAACTTTTCAAAATGACACGAGGGAAGGAGGCAGTTATTGGACATATAAGAGAGGAGGTAGGATAGAGTGAGGAGCTGCCTCTATGGTTAACGGCTCTATGGGACAGGTCTGATTCTCTCTCTTTCCACAAAACTTGTTTTATAACTTTCTCTAGTTAGGGAAAATTATAAACCAAGCAGCTCTACCTGAACTGTTCAAGAGGAAAAGAGCTTACCTACTACAAGGGGGCCGACCCTAAATGTAGGTCTCTCAGTGGCTTTTGTAGTCACTTAGGACTCTTTCAAAAGAGGTGAGCAAGGGTAATGTCCAATGACTAACTGGACCCCTGTGCACATTGGCCAAGTTCCCAAATGTAGTGGTAGACCCTGCACTCACATGCAGAGTGCAGTGGACACACACACACACACACACACACACACACAGAGTCATATAGTACTTACAGTTTCTGGGACAGGAAAAAAACAAACCCTCAATTTTATAAATGGGAAAACTGAGGCTAAAGAAGCCAATCTATTTTATACAAATTGATAAGCCCAGTGCTTATATCTGAACCCAGATCTCGTGACTTCTAGTTTAGTATGATTTCTACCTTCTTGCCTTTCTGGAGGATGCAGCTCTATGTCTTGACAGAATGTCCAGCTGCCCACAGAGAGAGTTTTAGTTACTGCTAACTTTCTAAAAATATCTGCTCTACTGGTCTTTAATGGCCTCAACTTCCTGACTTAACTCATTTGAAATTCTATCATTAGGACCAGTCCTTTCAATGAGACAACTGGGGCATTGTCTTCAGAGGGTCACAGTTAAAAAGCATTAGAGAGCTGAAAAGAAGACCCTACCTAGAAGGTCTTCTGAAAGCCTTTCATATACATGGATGAATTCATAAGATTAATTCATTTTCACTTTGGAAGGCATGAAGAATTTAAATATGGAATTGTCCTTGTTGGGAAGAGAGAAATACTTTTTTTAAGGACAAATCTTGGGCCTGGAATGATGGAGCATACTAGGAGAGGGCCTTGGGCAGGCTCCAAATGAGACAGGGATACACATTTATTAAGGGCCGGTTATGTGCAGGCACTATGCTGGGCACTTTACAAATATCCTCTCATTAGATTCTCGCCATCCTCACAGATTTCAGTCCAAAATCTCACAAACTATTGCAGGAACCTTTTTTTTTCCTGAAGTATCAATAGCTGCAGGAACCTTTTTCCCAAGGACTACATCACACCTTTGCTTGAGAGCCCAGAAGTCTGTCCATATAGCT
>NW_025361787.1:0-1663 GCF_016433145.1 Gracilinanus agilis
TTATTAATAAATGTTTAAAAAATACCTTAATTTCATTTTAATAATCATTACTTGCAATTTCTTCAATACTTCTCACACCAATTATAGGAAAATATTGAACCTAAAAAGGTTTTTTGTAAGAAACAGATTGACATTTATCTTTCCTAGTTAAATAACAGAAACATTTCTAGGTTGCTTTTGAGAACAGAGAGAACAAGTCTTACGTAAAGATTTTGTGTAAGATTTTGTGCTCTGATTTTGCTAACAGGATGCCCTACCTTGTACAAGGTATCTACCACCATTTAAGTGCCACAATATCTGAAATTTCGACAGTATGGAATAACCTGTTTTAAAAGTACTTTTATCTCTATTTGTCAGTAGAGTGAAAAGAATGAATTACAGCAGGGACAGAGGTGTAAGAAAGTGAAGGTGGAGTTGTTCAGGACAGCTTGCACTGGGGATATCCCAGTTATGTTTCTGTTGTGTTGGAGCTGTGAAGAACAGCTGTGGTGAGGTGTCAGCTAATTGCCTCTGTTCTGCTGCTCAGGGATATAATTAACCAACCTGCTTAAGGGAAGCAAAGAAGGAAGACATCTATTCTTGAGAGATCAGCTGTGATTTTAGTACCTTGGACAAAACTTTAAAAGAGAGAATAAAGCTCCAGACCCAGGTGACTGGTGTGTCTGGGCAGCACAGACCCAGCAGTTGGGGTGTCAGTGTCCTCAAAGATAATACTTTATATTCTCTTCTGTTTTCCTTTTCCTTTGGGAAAGATCCAAGAAAAATTTGACAAGTCTGTCTTATGTATTTATATATTTTTCACCATTCTTCCTGAGAGCAATCTTCAACTGATGGATGGGTAGTGAGGATATAAAATGTGCCCAGGATTAGGGAATGTTAGGTGCTTCATTTTTAATTTATTTATTTATTTTTACAAGCCTTTATTACCCCTTCTTTCCTACTGCCTCCTCTAATGAAAACTTTGTCCCTAATTACAAATATGCATAGTCTAGCAAAACAAATTTCTATTTAGTTCATGTTCAAAAATTGAAGCCTCATTCTGAATTTTAGTTTTATCACCTCAGTGCTCTGGATTCATAGTTTATCATTGCACTGATCAGAATTTTAAAACCTTTCATGGTTTCTTTATAATGTTTTTGTAGTATAAACTGTTCTGGTTCTGTTCATTTTATTCTCAGTTCACTGAAGTCTTCCTAGGTTTCTTTGACACCATGCCCTTCATATTTTCTTACAGTACTATTATATTCTATTATATTCATATCACATGATTTGTTTAGTCATTTCACAATTGATGGAGAGTCCCTTAGTTTCCAGTTCTTTGCCACAAAAAAAGGAGCTGCTGTAAATATTTTTGTATATTTGCAAAAGTTTTTCTTCTTTCTCTGACATCTTCAAAGTATAGACATATTAATGATATCATTAATACAAAGAATATATGCAGTTTGGTAAGTTTGAGGCATCATTTTAAATTGCTTTCTGTAATAGTAGGACCAAGTCACAACTCCACCAATAGGGCACCAATATACGTGATTTCCCACTGTCCCTACAACATTTGTCATTTCCATTTTCAATTTTTTTGGTCAGCTTTCCCAGTCTAATGAGATTTTTTTCAATTTGAATTTATCTGATTATTAGTAATTTGGAGAAACTTTTGTGTTCATTT
>NW_025361788.1:0-7942 GCF_016433145.1 Gracilinanus agilis
AGGTCTGGGGATATAAAGACATCTTCAAGGAACTTTAATTTTGGAGGGGAGTCCTCAAGAAAGGACTCATGTAGGATATAGCAACTAAGATGAACCTTAAAGGAAGCTAATGATTCTATGAGATGGAAATGAAGAGGGAGGCATTCTGGGCATAAGGAGTAGCCAAAATAAAACAAACAAAATGAAAACCATGTTTGGGTGGCAATAAGTAGACCAATTTGACTAAACTCTGGAGTTTGTAAAGGGAAGAAAAAGAAATGGAAATGTAGATAGGATCCAAAGTGTGAGGGATTTCAAATGCTAAGTTCAAAAGATTTGAGGCAACAGCAAGCCACTAAAACTTCTTGAGTTGTGTAAGGGGGAAAAAGGGTTTTATGAGTTCAATATATTAAAGATGGTTGCCAGAGGATTGAACTATTATCAATCCTTAATTAAGAATAATCTCAAATCAAAATTGACTTTTATGGAAGTTTATTTACATGAGAGAAGAGGGAGAGGAAGTAAGGAGATAAGAATCTATCCCACTAATTAATCCAGGTAGATCTTAACCCTCAGTTGAGGGTTAAAGGGCTTGAGGCCTGGAGGTGAATGGAGCAAACTTCATTCAGAGTCTATATAAGAAGGTTCTTAATAGAAGTTCAGGAAGATTCAGTCTTTAAACTCACCATGTGGAATAGTCTTGGTCATGAACCAGCAAAGCTCCCTCAGTTCCCCTTCACCAAACCAGATGCCCCTTCACTCACTCAACTCCCTCTTTTTAAAGGGGTCATGTATGTGTCACTTCCAGTGCCTTCCCCTAGCCTGCGTGTCCAATTATAATATATGATTCTTATAGACCACCTAGGGGGTGGATTCATCACTTTAGCACAGGTGGGTTAGGACCTCCCAAGATTAGAAGTACTCTCACCTTTGGTGATTAAATCTAAAGATGGGAAGTGTAGACTTAATCTAATGATCACAGTTGGAAAGACACCATCAGATCCATGCTGTAGGAAAATGATCTGAGTAGCTATGTGGAGACTAAATTATCAAGGGGAAGGACAGGAAGCAAGAAGACCATTTAGGAGGCTATCAAACTGCTCAGATGAAAGGACAGTCAGATGAGGACCTGTGCTTGGGTAGCTATGGTATGAGTGGAGAGAAAGGGATGGAGGCAAGAGGTAATGGAGCTGAAATTAGTCAGACTTCGGAACTGAATTGCTCTGTGAGTGGTGGAGAAGTAGGAGTTGATGATGTGGACTTGGAGACTTGGAAAGATGGTTGTGAGGCCCTCAGTAGAAATGAGGAATTTGGAGAAGGTTAGCTAA
Organism: Gracilinanus agilis; assembly: GCF_016433145.1. Taxonomy (NCBI): domain Eukaryota; kingdom Metazoa; phylum Chordata; class Mammalia; order Didelphimorphia; family Didelphidae; genus Gracilinanus; species Gracilinanus agilis. Next base: position 1,308 of record NW_025361788.1, read on the forward strand.
AAAAGAAATGAGTTTGATAAATCCTTGGGTTGTTGAATTTATCCATAGTATGGCCTAAATATATCATAAATCAGTGGAGAATGGCCTCATGTGAGTAAGTTCATGTAGGAAGATAGTCAGAGTAAGTGTGAAATGACCTTCCACATCTCTGGGGAGAATAGGTAGGAAATTATGCATATCTCTCTGCCTTCTGGAGACAGAGTCATACTCCCCAAGGACTCACTAAGTCATCTTCCATTTTCTGAGCACCCTCTGAAAAGATCAAGGGAAAGTCAGAACCTGGAGTACATCTAAGCTACTGCCTTTCAGACCAGTGTATCACCTTCAAGACAGGCTCAGCTCTGGTCCTGGATAGAAGAGTTGGTGTTTAGAACAGCTTGCTTTCTTTAGTGTACAAAAAAGAATTGTGATTGATCATTTCAAAGGAAAAGGCTTCATTTGCTGAATGTAGTCACTGCTGGAGGGGAGGAGTATAGCCAGATGAACATCTGGAGCAGAACACTCTAATGATTGGAATATGAAGTTTAATCCAAGAATATTGGGAGCAAGACTCTTTGTTCAGGAATCCTGCCAGGTGTTTAGGATCCCATATTAAAGAGAAAAAAAGGTCTCTATTTTTCTCTGGTTGGGAGCACACTTTATTGTATGATGTGCATGGAAATGATTTTCTCTGGAAACCTTGACTTCATTGTTCTTTTGTCATTTATGTACAATTAAGTGATTTGCGTCTTCTTGGAACCAGACAGTCTAAGAACTCTATTCTTCTCCAAATCCTCTTATTTTCACAGGAAACACAGGTCACCAACTATCCAGCATGGCTCCCTGACTTGTTCTGCCCAGGGCACAATGGATGTTGCTTTTGATTATCAGATATCATATTGGTCATAATATATTTGTGGCTCTGACATTTACTAGCCATGCAACCACAGGCAAGTCACTGCATTTCCCTTTTTCTCTTTTTGGAAAACGGGAATCATCATTCATGAATTATCTATCAAGCGGGTATGTTGTGAATCATTTCTTAAAGTGTTTTAGAAAGGGGAAATTGTATATGAGTAAGTGTAACAATAGAAATCACTGTTGCACTCTGTTGGACCATGGAGGTTGGGGTGCTATAACCTTTCCTCTCTTTACTTTCAGCTTTGGACACTTGCACAAAAACTGGATTCTATACCCTGACCACCTAAAAAAGGGGTCAGGTTCTTGGGTCTTGTCTCTTTGACTTTTTATATGTCTGCCTTCAAACCCCAGGAAAAATTGCTTAAAGCTTAAATTTTAGCTTATATCTAGGCTGCTTAATCTTTCCTATGTGTGTGTGTGTGTGTATGTGTGAACCCTGGGATAGTCTAGTGAAGTCAGTGGACCCCTTCTCAGAATAATGCTTTTAAATATATTAAAATAAATACATCTCTGTCTTTGTTTCTTTTTCATATATGTAGGTACACATATATGTGGATATCTATGCATATATACAGATATGTAAGTAAATATATATGTCCACATATTTGTATGTATAACCGTATGTGTATCTATCCATCTGTTGATCTATCTATCTATTTATAAAAATCAAGTTCACAGACCTTAGGCTAGAAATCCTTAGTCTTCAGTTTAGTTATTTTTCAATCATATCAGATTCTTTATGGCCCCATTTGGAATTTTCCTGGCAAAGACACTGGAGTATTTCCTTCTCCAGCTCATTTTATAGGTGAGGAACTAGGGCAAAAGGAATTAAGCTGCTTTCTTGAGGTCACCCAGCTAGAAAGTGTCCAGAGCAAGATTTGAATTCAGCTTCTTCTGAAATCTGGGTCTGATAATCTACCCGCTGTGCCACCTGCAGTCTCCCTAAACTGGGGAGTAGAAAGGTTCTCAGTACAATGTAGATCATGTACAGGTCAGCTCTTTATTTCCTCTACGTGAAATAAATGATGAACAGATCCAAGACCTACAAGGGCAAATTGACAGAAAATTTTAAACAAGAAGCAGTCACTTACAGTGATTATTATATTCTCCCAGGGATTTTAATCTCACCTTGATTCTGCATCATCCAAAGAGCCTCCTTCATATTCCCATGTATTAGTCTAGGAAGCCAAGCTAGGCTTAGATTCATTTTCCTGTTGGTAGATTGTCTTGTCCTCCCAAAAATGCTGTCATGAAAATAGGGAGGGTGTCTTACTAAGGACAGGTGTGCCAATGGATGGTCCAGGATCCAACCTCACAAGTGGCTTCCCAGCTGAAAATTGTTCACGTCAGGACTGTTGCTCAGTTGTCGTTCTCCAGCAAAGCCATACCAACAGAATAGGCAGCCAGGATTCTGAGATCAGATCTCAGGCTTGCCCAGGCTGGGCATGTTGCTTTAGCTGCCATGAGCCCAGAGTTTCCACATGACTATTTCCCATCATGCAGGCAAAGACTCATTTGGCCTTGACACAATCTGGAAACAGGAAGAGAAGTCAGAGGGGGTTTCTTTCATGTGAGAGAGAGTGAATAAGCAGCAATTCCTCCTCTGAGACTAATAAGGGAATTACTTTGCTGTCTCAGAGCAACAAAGAAGCCCTTCCTCATTCTATCACAATGTCCCTGAAAATTTCTAAGGGAGCATGGATGTGTGCTTTGTGGAATGGCCCCTCTGAGCCATTCTCATCCTTGCTTCATAGGGTACAAACCTTTTCAATGTATAGAAATGTGCACTGAAAAATAAGACCAATTATAGATTGAATGCAGGCTTTATAGTATGTAATCCAGATGTTGGGAAAGAGTGTGGCCTATATTTGGATCAATATTGTAGCCAATTACATCAACAGTAACTGCCAATTTGAATAACTAGGACTGCTAAAATCCACTTTGGGACCCGAATTGTCCATACTGCCTTTTTACATTAAGAAAAACAACATCCAGGCACATTCCTAGAATAGCATTTAATCTTATACAATACAATAAATATCTATTAAATTCCTACTATGCACAAGGGATCATGGAGTAATGAAGAGAAAAAGAAATTCATAGGCAGGAGGACCTGGGTTCCAGTTTTGCCTCCGACACAGACTGGCTGTGGGACATTGGACAAGTTACTTTACCTCTCCTGGTCCCAAGACTGTGAGTTGCAAAAAGGTTCTGCTCAGTAGTAAATAATGTCCTGAGAGTTCTCAATGCTGTTGTGATCAAAGCTCTGATAATCACAATTACATAGGAGAACCTTTGCCAGACAGCTAGATGGTGCACTGGCAAGAGCACCATGCTTAGAGTCAGAAGGACCTAGTTTGAAATCCAGCTGAATGACCCCGGATAATTAATTTTATCTCTGTTTGCCTCAATTTCCTCAATTGAACAATAAGGGCAATAATAGCACCAATCTATTACAGTGGTTGTCAGGTTAAATGAGATGATAAAATTGTAAAGCACTAAGCATAATGCATAGTATGTATTAGGTTCTATATAAATGTTGGCTACTAAGTGAAAAACAGTTTCATCCCTCATGATGCTCATTCTGTCTCCTTCAAGGTTTTTCTTGTTCTGTCTGACTTTTATCCTCTCTCCTACTCCCTGTGTCCCTCTGCTTCCCTTACTTATGTATTCAATATTTATTATATAGTGATTGAGCTCCAAATACTGATTCTTATTGTATGGCTTTGGGCAAGTCATTAATTTGTCAGTTTCCTCTACCTGTAAAAGGAAGAAATTCTAAAGGATATTCTAACCTTAAATCTGTGTAATCCATTGTGTTCTCTTTGACTGTGTCTTGAGGGATGGCAGGGGAGTGTTGGCAGAAATGGATGGGGATCAGTACCTATTTAGTATGAATGGTTCTCTGAGTAAAGCTCCAGGGAATGATGGGAAGGCTTCATGTGATTAGGAATTAAGAATATTTTCTGTTGAATGGTACCTTTGTTTCTGATCTGGCTCTAGAATTCTATTAAGAGAAAATTCAATTCAGTTCATTTCAAGATCCAAGAATTATGAGCTAATTGCTAGGGATACAAAGTCAGCATTAAAATGATCTTGTTAGAAAAAATGCAACATGTATATGGATAAAGAAATATAAGGTAATCTGAGGAGAGAGAAAGCACCAAGAACTAGGGGGAACAAGAGAAGGACTCATGTCAGAAGTAGCATCTTAGTTAACTCTTTACAGTAAGAAAAAGCTTCTGAAAGGCAGAGATGAAGAGAAAATATGTTCTATATGACAGCTGGAAGGCTCAGGGAAATTGATGAGGGGAGATAGAATATTGAATGCTAAGAACAGTTAGTATCCCAGTTTGGTCCAAGTGTGAAGTGTATTAAGGGGGAATAATGTGAATAATTCAGGAAAGATAGGCTGTAGGTTATAACAAGATCGCCAAAGATCTTAAAAAGTCAAGCTGAGGAATTTGTGTTTTAATTAAAGATAATAAGGAGCTATTGAAGGCGTTGGAGCAAGGGAGTGACATATTAATATATGCCTTTTAAGTAGATTATTTTTGGTGACTGTGCAAAGATTAGACTGTAAAGTTCAGAGATTAAGATAGGAAGACCAATTCAAAGACTTTTCTAATGGATCAGGTCAGAAATAATAAAGACTTTAAAACTAGGGTGGTATTTTTATAAGTGGAGAGAAGTAGTTGGATGTATATGCATCAGAATCCATCACATATGTGGGTATCCAAATATATATAAATGGATAAAAAGTAACAGAGATCCAACAGATACATATCTAGTCCATTTTAGCTTTTTTCCCCTTTCCTATATTATTCACACTGGCTGTGGATAGTAGAGGAGTCAAGGAATTAGGGGAAAGAAATGATTTCTCTCCCTTTTGAGTTTAGTTTGAAGCCAAAAAGGAAACCTGAGCTACTAGCTGAATGTCTGCCTATCTCAGGGCGCTGAATTATTTTAGGGAATTCTTTGCCTTTAATAGAAATAAGGCAACAAGTTAAATATTGAAATTGAACAAGCTTGATACCTAAGACCCATCAGAATATGTCACTTATCCTCTCTTCCTTGAAGAGATGGAGGCCAAGGGGTGTGCAGTACAGAATATAATATTGAGCTTGCCTGATGTGTTCATTAGTTCTAATGAACTCCTCCACTCCTTTGAATTTGATTTTTGTTATAAGGCATAGCTCTCTTTGGAAGTGGGAAGAAAAAAGATGTTGAGAAACAAAGGTGATATAAAAAACTAAACAACAGCAATAACAATTAATTTAAAAAATAGTGTTAGATGCCCAAAGTTGTCCAGACAGATCAACCCTATAGGGAAAACTTCATTCCAATGACTAAAAAAAATGTTCGACCACTTTTATGGCTACTATTGTTCTGGGACCTCAAAACTATGTTTCCTGGTAAATGATTTGATGAGGGTGAGGATGGTGTAATGTGCTAGGATATGATTTCATTAATGTTGAAATGAAATGGAATGTGGGGATGTTTGTTCTTTTAAAATCATTTTACATCCCACAAGGGAAAATTGTAACCTTAAACTGATCAGAAGTTTTGAATCAACAGTTGGGAATACCACAGGAGAAATTTGGCACAGCAAAGGACATCTCCATCGGAAGAAGAATTGAGACTTTGTGATTTGGCTAGAGAGCACTAGAAAATTTTGGTACCTGATGGGTATAGAATGTAGAATAGGTTGAGGCATCTCCTATGGAGTCCATGATCATCCTGTCTGATTTCAAAAGGAATTACATAGTATTTGAGATGAGGAATAAAGCAACTAAGCTTTTCTAGCAAAAATGTATGGCAACCATGACATAGAATTAAGGTTCTTTTGATGATGGAGAATTGTGGGCTAGATCGTGTCTCACCAGAAAGGACCTGGAGTGTGTGCCAGCTCCATGGGAAGTAGGTTGAGATCTTTCCTTTCTTTTTTACTTTTCTTGCTACAAGGGCATTTACTCACTTGCTCAGTTTACTCCTTTTTTCCCTCCTAAAATGGTAATTAATTTTAATATCTGTATGTATTGTTATAATTTTTAATAATCATTTTCTGACATTTTGTGATTCATGTTCTCTCTCTCCCTCCCATGCCTCTCCCCTTCTCATAATGTTAGGTAATATGATGTATGTTATACATGTATTATTATATAACCTATAATAAGTACCTTAGAGAAAAATTCATAGAGGAAAAAAAGGGAAAATGGCATGCTTCAATCTGAATTCAGACTCTGTCAGTTTTTTCTATAAAGATGGACAGCCTTTTTTGTCATGAGTCCTTGGGGTTTTCCGGATCCTTGTATTGTTGATAATAGTAAATTCATTCATATTTGATCATTGTACATTATTGATGTTACTGTGTACAATGTTCTCCTGGTTCTGCCTACTTCACTTGGCATCATTTCATATAAATCTTTCCAGGTTTTTTGTGACTGTTTTGTTCATCACTTCTTAAAGCGCAATAGTATTCCACCACAATCATATACCACCAACTTGCTGAGCCCTTCCCCAATTGATGGACAACACTTTAATTTTCAGTTCTTTGCCATCAAAAATATATTTTGGTATAAGTATATCTTTTTTTCTCTATCTTTGATTTCTCTGGGATACAAACCTAATGGTGATATTACTAGGTCAAAGGATATGCCTAGTTCTATGGCCCTGTGGGCATGGTTCCAAATTGCTCTCCAGAAAAGTTATATCTGTTTACAGTTTCACCAACA
>NW_025361789.1:0-2143 GCF_016433145.1 Gracilinanus agilis
TTTCCATTTGGATCCCCAGTCTTACCACAGGGCTACCAGAATGAGCCCTTATTTACTGTTTTTGGTCCTTTCATTCCTTGTGACTATTATGAGGTTCCTCTGGTAGAGGTGGGACAAGTAAAGACTTCTTTATTAAAATTGTCCTCCAGGATTCTCCTTGTTTATGTATATGGCCCATGTTTTCTTGAGGGCACCTATCACATTCTATAGGTAAATGGAACACTTGTTGGAGACATGACCTGTGTACATGTGGTTGGCGGCCCTTGATGACTTCATCTCTTTGGTAAAAGTCTGGAAGGACATGAAGAAAGAAGACTTAAATGTTGGATCAGTCAGAAGTAAAAGGCTTAAGACATTCAATGGACACTTCTCAGAGCTGAGCAGACTCTATTATAGATTTGGGTCACATTATGTCACAGTGAGGTGTCAAACACATGCCCATAGAGGACCAAAAAGCCCTGAAATTCTTTATAGCTAAAGACCCTTTGGGAGCTCAGGACTTATGTCCAATTGGGTGGACATTGGTCGCCATTTTTTACATATAATGGTTCTTTTCCCAAACTGCCACATGACCTCACTGGAGCACACATGACTGAAGATGAAGGAAGTAGAAGGACAAGAAGTAAACCTTTGGTGAAAATGAACTAAGCCTTTGAGTGACCATTGGGGAGTCAGAGCAGAACATACTTTCAGGACTTGGTCACTTCCAAAAACATACAGCAAGGGTGCCCTCTCCTGGGCTAAGCCAATCATTTGTCCTATGCATGGATACTCATATGGAGGACTTGTGGGCAGCAAGCAAGAGTCTAGTTCTGCTTGTGAGGTCCCTGAGGCTCATTTACAAGGATGGGGTTGATGTGAGGCTTGTGCCTGGCAGGTGGCACTATGTTCTTGGACTGGTAGTGATGGAATGAGGAGGTTGGTGATGGCAGCGAGGAATCAGCCCAGCTTGTGCCTGTGTCTGCTCTGACTCCTGTCATAACTCACCTGTGACATCTTAGTTGGGCTGAACCAAGATACCCAGACACTCCAAACCCCCTCCCTGAGAGACACAGCTTCTGCCTGTGTGTGTGTCTCTCTCCATCTCTCTGGGTTTTATAAGTGTTGAGGCCAGGCCAAGATGGTAGAATAGATGGAGCTTTCAAACAAAGTCACTCAACATTTAAAATAATGTCTCTAATGAAAACTCTTCCTTAGTGTGGTCAAAATGTTTATGCTGATACATTGTTTTAGACCATTTCATGGCCTCACATGGGGAAGCCTGTGTCCTCCCTCCATCCTGGGGCTCCCAGCACCTCCCTCCTGTTGTGAGGAGGATTACTTAGTTATTATTTAGGAGACCTAACAGGAAGGGCTTGAGAATTCCCCATGGAATGGGGAAGCAGGAAATGTGTTCTTGCTCACTGAGAAGGACCGCATGGTGGTTGGGACAAGTTGCAACTGACCCTGGGAGACCTCAGACTTCCAGAGATCCTGAAGAAAGACTATCACCAACTTGTGGGAGATTTTGGTAAAGCAACGTCCAGCCTGAGGATGAAGCCTATTATTACTGTCAGTCAAATTATGGCAATGTTTATCCACAGTGATACGTTCAGTGAAAAAGTGAGACAAAAACTTCTGCTGCGAACCCAGTTGTAGCTTCACGCCTGGCCCCAGGCTTACCCACATCCACAACTGTCAGGAGTCTGTCAGGGCTCACTCCATATCTCTGTCTGTTTTCATTCCTCTCTCTGTCTCTCCCTCTGCCCATCTCTCTCTGTTCCTCTCTGTGTCTCTGTTTCTGTCTCTCTCTTTCTCTGTTTCTGTGTCTCTCTCTACCTTTCTCTCTCTTACTCCCTCCCTCCTTCTCTCTTTGTGTCTACCTTTGCCTTTCTCTCTGCCTCTATCTCTGTCCCTGTCTCTGTCTGTCTCTGTCTGTCTCTGTCTGTCTCTCTATGTCTCTGTCTCTATCTCTTTTCCAAACCAGGCAGTTCCATGATATACCTGAGGTTACACTACCAGAAAGGGACATAAATGGACCCTGAGGAGCCATGAAGAGTGAGCAGAGGGGACTCCACTGGCTGACAGTCCCCGTGTGCACAGCTCTAGGGACAAGTACCCACAGCCCTATCCAGCCTTGTTCTGAGTTCCCTGAGCTCAGCCA
>NW_025361790.1:0-2394 GCF_016433145.1 Gracilinanus agilis
GAAGAAGAAGAAGAAGAAGAAGAAGAAGAAGAAGAAGAAGAAGAAGAAGAAGAAGAAGAAGAAGAAGAAGAAGAAGAAGAAAAAGAAGAAGAAGAAGAAATTATTTTTTGAGTTGGTTTAAACTAAGGTCTTCATGGCTATAGGCTTAGCATTTTTTACTTGCTATCTAACTGCATTTTTATTACTTCCTTCATTCAAATTCTCTGTAAGTGATCCTGTAAATACTTATAAGTAAGGATATAGATTTCAGTAAGAATCACTTCTAATTCCTTTGTATCTAATTCAATTCCATGATTATAGTAGCACCCTACCAAGAGTCCAATTTCTACCAATAACTAGCTGCATAACTTAATTCCCTCATTTGATAAAGAAAGAAATCAAGACCTGGAGAGGTTAAATGACTTGCCCATTTTATTAGCAAATGACAGAATCTACATTCTTTCCACTATGGCATCCTTCCTTTCTTCCTTGTGTGGGTACTGGGAGAACAAGGGTAAATGGATATGTTCAAGAGAGAAAACAGCAAGATGACCAGAGAACCCTGACTTGAGCAAAACTCAATTAAATAGATATGCTTTTCTTCACATTGCATTAGAGGGCCACATGCCTCAGAAATTTGATTCTTGAAATGTTCACCACTGATCTTGGCAGCTATTTCCTTTCTGGTTTGTGACTCTTTCAATAAGATACCAAACAAATGGGAAAAGAGGGAGGAGATCTCCACCCTTCCAAACCCAAAGAGACAGCAACATCTATCATCATGGTTCCTGCAATGACCTCAGGGGAGGTCACCGCTACTTAGGCACTGGCAGTGTTACTGCGGCAAGCCTCATAAAACTTTTTGGCCCAGGAAACCAATTAGCCAATGATCATATCCACTTCCTTGTGCCTTCCTGAATTTCTTAAACATGTGTTTCTTGGAATCGACCCCTTCTGCCACATAGACCAAAGTGACAAATCATCCAGGAAAAAAAAACCCAAAGCTAAACAAAAAGCCCACGGACATGTGTCACAACCAGTCCAACACATCTCCTTACACACAAAGTGAGAGGAAGAGATAAGCCCAACTTCCAAATTTGGTAATGAACCATTTGTACACTAAAATGAACCTGCATAACAAAACAGTATGGGATCTTGGGAAAAGCTCTGAATTTTAAGTTAAATGACCTGAGTCTGAATGCTGACTTTCCCCTTGGTGACATATATGATCTTGGACAAATCATATAACCTCTCAGAGCCTCAGTTTCTTCAACTGAAAAAAATGAAGGAATCAGATTATTTGAATTCTAAGATCCCATCTAACTCAAAAATCTATGATTCCATGATATCATTCCTATATATAGTGTGGAGTAGCTTGGAAAGAGCTCTGGGTTTGATTTGGGAGGCATGGGTTTCAATTCTGGTTCTGCTACATTCCACTCTACAATGTGAATTCTGTTTCTATTCCATTATATGAATGGGTATAATGATGGGACTGAAGATCAGAACTCTAGATGACTGGATTGATCAAAGTAAGGCAGAAGAGTGGCAGGCTCGTCTTGTACAATTTCCAGAGCTAATTCTGGAGTGTTTTAACAAGGTCATACATTGAGAAAGATTTCCAGAATAATGGTGCATTACACTACTCCTTTACCTATACTTTAGTCAAAATGACCTGATCACTATTGCTTTGTGTATAGGCTTCCATTTACCACCATAGACTTCCATATTTCTGAAATGCCCTTCCTCTTCACCTTACCTCTGATTTTTGGAACCCCTACCTCCCTTTAAGGCTCAACTTTAAGTGCTACCTCTTTCAAAAATCATTTCCTGGAAACACAACAGTAGAGATGGAAAGATACCTGGTTCTGGAGTCAGAAGACCTGAGTTTAAATTTTACCTCTGCCACTTAATACTTATGTGATCTTGGGCAAGTGACTTAATCTTTGGGCTTCAGTTTCTTCTTCTTAAGGAATTGTACTAGATGGCCATTGGGGTCCCCAATAGTTTTAAATATATTATTCTCCCAGTTGTCAATGCCCCCCAACACTATATTCATTATTCATGTGCACCTATATATTATACACACATATATAATAAATTCAGTATTGGGGGTATCGACATCTCAGAGAATATATACTTATTGTTGTTCAGTCATTTCAGTCACGTTGGACTCTTTGTGACACCATTTGAGGTTTTCTTGGCAAGTAGCTAGAGAAATTTGACATATATTTTTGCAACTCATTTTGCAGTTGAGGAAATGGAGGCAAACAGGGTTACATGACTTGTCCAGGGTTACACAGCTAGTAAGTATCTGAGGCTGGATTTGAAATCAGGTCCTCCTGACTCTACGACTAGCTCTCTCTCTCACTCACTCTCTCTCTCTCTCTCTCTCTCTCTCTCTCTATATATATA
>NW_025361791.1:0-3117 GCF_016433145.1 Gracilinanus agilis
CATTGTAATGGTTAGAATGGGTGGTCGCCAAAAATTGCAATTAACTCTTAAGTCACAAGACTGCTAATAGATAAGATTTATTAGTAAGAAAAGAAAGAAGAGAGAAATAGAGAGAGGAGGTGAAGAATTTCCTAGCCTAATAATCTAGAGCCTAACAATTCAGTGTCTGTCTCCGAATCTCAGCCTCAGAAAATAACCCCAACAGGGGGCAGCTGGGTAGCTCAGTGGATTGAGAGCCAGGCCTAGAGACAGGAGGTCCTAGGTTCAAATCCGACCTCAGACACTTCCCAGCTGTGTGACCCTGGGCAAGTCACTTGACCCCCATTGCCTACCCTTACCAATCTTTCACCTATAAGTCAATACACAGAAGTTAAGGGTTTAAAATTAAAAAGAGAAAAAAAAAGAAAATAACCCCAACAGCTTCCTGCTGGATCTCATCTTATAAATCCTTACTACACCCACTAGCTCTCTTACATCACTCCCCAGGAACCAATCACAATTCCTCAATTAGCCTGGTACCACCCAGGGGGGCAGTGACTGTGGGATCAATTCCCTGGTTGCTGATTGACCCAAATTCAAAGCAAATGGAAGGGAAGTCTAACTCTCTGATTGATCAAATAAAACTATAAATTCCCCTTCTCACACCATTCAAAGCTGATTTAAATATGATTTGTCAAATATGGTTTTTATTATATCAATGGCCACCTAGGACCAACATTTCTCCTATAGAATGAAGTTTTAAGCTCAATAGTTTCAAAATTCTATAAAATATAATTTATCTTTCTGATGTCAATCAATCTACCATTCAATTGTAGTTAAGCTTTCTATCAATAAAAATACTTTTAGGAAATAGATTTTGAGTGATAATACATGTATAACCCAGTGGAATTGTTTGTCAGCTCTAGGAGTGGGGAGAGAAGAGGGGAGAAAGACAGTAAGAATCATGTAACCATGGAAAAATATTTTTAAAATAAAATTTAAAAATAAATAAAGATAGCTATACCACTAAAAAAACCCCAACTTTTAAATTCTTTCTTTTTAAACCCTTACCTTCCATCTTAGAATCAATACTGTGTATTGATTCCAGTGTAGAACAGTGTTAAGGGCTAGGCAATGGGGGTGAAATGACTTTCCCAGGGCCATACAGGCCAGATTTGAACTTAGGACCTCCCTTCTCTAGGCCTGGTTTTCAATCTACTGAGCAACCTTGCTGTCCTATGTGGCTTTAAATAATAAATTCATTGTTTCAAATAGTGTTTATACGTTGCTGTTCGACTTTTATGCCTTGAAATGATTTCTAAATCTCACATATAGAAAATAAAAGAAAGCTAAGGTCTTTCTTACTGGTACCATCTTGAAGAGGTCACTTTAAGTCATTGATGCTATCTCCACTTTTAAATTCTAATAATAAATATAGTGGATCTTTTTTTTTTTATATTGGGGCTATTCATTTTGTATTTGTGTTTTTGCTATTTAGATGGTTTCTCTTATTCTTGCTCATACTAATTTCAGTGGCTTCATTGGATTTTTTCTTCAAATCAGTTATATATTTATCAGATATGAATGGATGGATATTATTTCTCTTAAAAATATAAATAAAACATTTACATTCCAATTTAATTGTCAAAAATGTCAAAGTAATCTTTAAGTTTCATTATTTTACTTTTTAAAGTTGCAGGTTTCTTTGGAAACAAATTTATTATGTTACTGATCAAAGTGAATGATTTTGAAATCTTATGACAAATCTTATGGCACATTTCGCTTCCCCAGACAAATTGTTTCACTTTGAGTTTACACATTTCACATTCTAATGCAAGCAGGTTCCTCATGAGCCTGTTCAATTGCTGGTGCTGGAACAAGATTGGCTTAAATCTGGTTTCATTTGGGCTGTGTTTTTCTATCAGTTGGAGTGGATTCATTTGGCTGATTTGTCTTTTATTGACTTTGATTTGAACTTTTCCACCCCAATCACAATGTGGATATATTTATGTATGAGTGCACTAGAGAAAAGAGCCAACAATTTTCTACATTTCTTCTCATCCTTCTCCCCTCCCCAGGGTCTTGCGCCTACCAAGAAGGGCAAATCTCTACCATTTGAAAAGTTTGACATGGAGAACAGTTTCAAGAAGGAAAAAAAAACCCTAATATTTGGGGGAGATGTAAATCAGGCTCTTTGATGGGAATAGGAAGTATATGAAGGGTAGTTTAGTATGACATTAAGCTGGGAGGGGAGGGGAGAGTCATATCATGGAGTGCTTGGTCCTTCTTCCCTCCTTTGAATTGAAGTCACAGAGTATCAACGTTTCTATGGATTTGATCAGGTCCTTCCTACTTTACAGCCAGGGACATGTAAGCAGCAACTCTGTTTGTGGTGATCTTTTTGCAAATACTCACCATTAGCCCTGCAAAATGAGATGACCAGATAGATAACCCATGGAAGGATGATTCCTGTTGTATTTGGACCCACAAGCCAACTAAGCCTGCTAGTTCTTTCCTTCACCTTCTCAAAGAGAACTTGAGGATCAATCTTCCGATAGTTGTCAATTCCTTTTGGTCTTCTGGTTTCCTCCATATTGAGAGGGTCAAGATGGACAGGATTGAGTTCCTCCAATACTATGTCTCCACAATAGTCGTTGGACAAGGATTCGCCTTTAGAATGCTAACAGCTGAGCTAGAGTACAAGAAGTCTAACAACAGCCTTCTTCTTTCACAGTTCCCCCAGTTCTGCAGAAATCAGTACTCATGAGAAGGATGTCCTCACAGGATTTAAGACTCTTTGGTATTTTAATTTGCTTTCATGCCTACATCAAGTCAACAAACATTCATTAAGCATCTAGTATGCTTCAGGTGCTAGTCTTAGTCTAATGGGCGAAACAAGAGGCAAACAACTATTCGAGTATACATGATTTCTACTGGACTGGGAAAAATGGAGGCAATGATGGACTGGAGACACTAGCATTGAGGGCTGCTGGAAAAGGCTTCTTGAAGAAGGTGGACTTTGAGATGAGTCTTGAAGGAAGCTGAGAGACAGAGACAGAGACAAAAACAGAGAGAGAGAGAGAGAGAGAGAAAGAGAGAGAGAGAGAGAGAGAGAGAGAGAGAGAGAGAGAGAGAGAG
>NW_025361792.1:0-1652 GCF_016433145.1 Gracilinanus agilis
AAAAATAAGTAAGAATTCAAAATAATATTGAATTGATATATAAGATTAATAAAAATTGAAGATAATAAAAATATGTAGTTTTCCCAAAATCAACATGCAATCCACAGGGATCCTTAAGCATGATTTAACTACCCTTGTTTCTTTTTGAGTTTGATATCTCTGTCATGTAAAGAAGTTTTCATGTCTTGCTGTGGGCAAAGCCATTCATCTCCTAGTAACAGTTCTCTTTGAAAAGTTTCTCTGAATTTAGGTAAACAGGTTAAGAGGTAGAAGGGATATTGGAGTTCATAATTTCCAAACTCTCATTTTACAAATGAGAAAACTAAGGACCCATGGTGTGTAAAGTTACTTGCCCAAATTCAGAATTGTTAAGTGTCGGAGGCAGAATTTGAACCCAGGTCTTTCAGACTCTAAGTCCAGTACTCTGTCCACTACCTCGCACTGTCTCTGATAGCCATAAAAGCCATCTTTTAAGAGATATCAGAACTATACTATACTGATGAAACTCTTAAGAAACCAGAGTTAACCCTATGTCATAAGGAAGGATCAGAATAATACAATAGGATGAATCCTTATTTTCTCCATAATACATATTATAAAATTTTAAATATGTCTAATCTTCCATGAATAATACTGACTTACACTATTTAGGATAGCAACAGTAGGGCTTTCTCCTTTTGAAATTTTATGGGGCTAAATTTTATCTCTTCTAAAACATGAGAAAGAAGAAGCAAATAGATCTTTAAATTGTTTTTTTACAGAAAGGAAAATTGAGGCAAAGAGAATGGAGAAACCATTTGCTCAGGCTCACACGGCAAGTCAGGGGCAGAGGAAAGAATTCTGCCAATTAGACTTCTCATCCAAACCATTACAGCTCATCGTTTCTATTTTTTTGGAAACAACTCAGTTTCCTCTCAGTGGAAGAAAATTGTTCTGTGTGTTTCAAAGTAATTGTCAGGCAATTATGTTATTTGAGATCTTCCAGGAGGTGCCTTCCTGAACAATCCAAGAGAACAGGCTAATTTCAAACTCCAGATTAAATTGTTAAAGTTCCAATAGATTTCAGACAGCTCCGGAAGGTGAATATAAAACAAATTATAAAACAAATTCTTCTTTGTCTGCAACAGGACCCACTGAAAAAAAAAGGTGGATGTAAGAGCTTCTCTTCCAGAATTGCAGAGATAAAGTTACTTCTTGACCTCATATTCATTCTTCTTAGGCCATCCTCAGGTGCTTAGGATGTTCTGACTTCCTCAACTCCTTTATGCCAAGACCTAATAAAAATGCTTCTGTTATTATGTGTGAAATGTGTGTATTACTGACTGGTGGTGGGGCTGGAAGAAGAGAATCATGTTCCTTTTTGTGTTCTAACAAGAGCAGTGGCAGGAACTTCAAATGGACACTGATGATACATTCCTGAAGTTCAAGAAAGTGAGTGTAGATAGGATATAATTTAGATATCTATCACATCTACTAGATATAATTCTAGGAGCTTTTCAATGATAGATATGTTCTGTAAAGATATGAATCAACATTAGAAAAGAGAATGAAGAACTAAAGACTTAGTTTTAGAGGAATTATCTACAATTAGCCCAAAGGAATCAGAGAATTTGGAAAAGCAGTGTAGGATAGCATCACAAAAAAACAAAAAA
>NW_025361793.1:0-4317 GCF_016433145.1 Gracilinanus agilis
GAGCTGGAAAAGGAAATGGAAAATCACTCTAGTATCTTTGCCAAAAGAAAAAAACCCAAATGAGGTCACAAAGAGTTGGAAAACAACAAAATTTATATAGAACTTTAAAGTTTAAATAAGCACTTTAAGAAAGGTTTGTAATCCATGTTAACCCATCTGATTCTAACAACAAACCCATGGGTAGGTACTCTTACTATTCCCACTTTATAGATGAGGAAAGTGAAGTAAAGAGACTCAATGACTTTCCCAGAGTCACTCAGCTATTAAATGTCAGCAAATTTAGGACTTCCTGACTCCAAGTTCTATACAGTATACCACTAAGCTGGTATCACAAAATGATAGCAAAGGAATTTTTTCATAACTCTGGGGTCTTAGTAGTGAGATGTTAGTCCTTCTGTTATTTATTTATTCATTTAATTAATCAATTAATTTTAGAAATAGGTCTTGAACTGACTTTTATTTTTCATATTTTTTCATTTAAAATTTTTATTTTATTAAAAATATTTTTCCATATTTACATGATTAATTTTCTTTCTCTCCCCTCTTTCCTTCCCCCTTCCAGAGCTGCCTCAAAACTTTAAGATATGGCTAGATACCAGTGTTTTAAGACTGTCTTTCTTTAACCTGGATTTTTATAGAAGATGAATGTCTAGTTTAAATATTTGAAGAAAACTTCATTCCCGTCTTTTCCAGTCATGGTGAGATAATGAGGGATTAACTTTTTTACTACTATGGACCTATTTTTACTTTATGCTTCTTTTTAAATTTAAAAAATTTTAATTTAAAATTTTCTTTTTCATTGTGAACTTAGCTATCCAACCCAAAGATGAATATACAAGAAACCCCAAGAAAGTTGATTGTATAAGAAGTCCTATAAGAAACTGAACTTAAGTTATAGACAATTTAAAATATATATTAAATTTAACAAGATAATAAAATTACTCTCTTTGTCTACTTTTTGATTTTCTTCTGTGCTTAAAAATGTCATTGATGTTTTCTTTCTTGATATCTATTTCCACATTATTCATTTTCACTATAGAGTAATCTTTTAAAAGTCGAACTGGTTTATATGAGTATATGATTTGGGGTTTCGACTTTTAAAAGATTACTCTATAGTGAAAGTGAATAATGTGGAAATAGATATCAAATGATAACATTTGTAAAACCCAGTGGAATTGCTGGTCAGCTCTGGGAGGGGGAAGGAAAGAGGGGAGAGAAAGAAAGCAATGATCCAGAGCAGAAAGGCACATTAGGGATCATCTCCAACACATTCATTTTATTGAAGAGGTTTTGACCAAGGCCATGGAGATGGGAAGTGCCAGAGCCAAGATTTAAACTCAACTCTCTTGTCTGTACTACTGCAACATTGCCTTAATAATTCTTCCTTCAAGGCATTCTGCTCTCCAATCCATATCGTTAAAGAAGTTTTCTTAATCTCTTCCCCTGTCCCTTTAAGAGGCAGAGGAGCAGAAACATTTCTCAGTAAGAGTCAGTTAACTGACAGCCTCTGTGAAAGGGAGCAGAAGGTTCTGTTACCCAGGAGACAAAGGAGGGATATAAATAAAAGTGTCAGTTGGAGGGGGCTTTTGTCTCTGGGTTCCCTAGAAAGCAGGAGTCTGTCTCTGTGTCTCTGAGACTGGCAGTTGAGACTGACGCTTGGGGATAGAGAAAATGGATTTAAGGCCTTAACAGCCTTAAAACTGATTAATGCTTATTGATTAGCTTAGGCAGATAGATAGTGATTAAATTCTTAGATAGTCAGTGTAGGCAGAATAGGCCAGGCCTGGCCCTGGCAGAAGAAACTACCCTCGAAGGCAGATAGATTTAGGATTTTTTGGAAATTTTAATTAGGATGGGGATTTTAGGTATAGTTATAAGATTACTCTCACTTTCCTCCTTTCTATCTCCTAACTGAACTTTCCTCAAAATAAATTAATTGTTTTGCATTTTATCAAACTGCTCTCCTGACCTTTATTCAAACTCCTACCAACATTTTTAACCCTTCACAATATTCTACCATCAAGTCTCTCAACCCAGAAATTCAACATCTGTGGATTTTACCTTTGAAGCTTCCCCTACTCTCCTTGAACACTGCCACAACTTTGGTGCAGGCCCTCATTATTTCACTTTGCAAAAAACCTGTTGATGGATCTACCTGCCTCCAATCTCTCCCTACTCTAGCCCATCCTCATGCTGCCATCAAAGTGATTTTCCTAAAGTGTAGGGCCAACCACATCATCCCTCTGCTTAATAAAGTTCAGTGATTCCCCTATCACCTCCCTATCATACTCCTGGATAGAATATAAAATTTTCTGAATAGCTTTCAAAATCTAACATAACCTACCCACCTCCTACCTTGCCAGTCTCTTACATCCTATCCCTTGACACATCTTACATCCTGAAACACCAGACTCCCGGCTATTCCATGAATAACACACTTTATGTTTGGGATTTGGGCATTTTCTCTGAGCATCCCTCATGTCTGGGATGTTTTCCCTCCTCATCTCTTTCTTCTGGTTTTCCTCGCTTCTTTCAAGCCTCAATTAAAACCTCATCTTTCCAAACATTTATTTAGCCTATATAGTAGGCTATTCTTTTACTCAAACTCAAAACACACAAATTCAGGTATGTGGAATTGGCAATTAAAAGAAATAAAGGCAGAAAAATATATAAATCTAATCACGTGCTATATCCATGCCATTTTCTCAAGAGACATAAAAAAGTCTTGTAGCACTTGCTCTGAGAAGTGTTAGTAAGTCATTACACTATTTTGCACCAAACATCAGCTCTAGAGTCAGTTTTTTTGTCTGAAGTTTTCACTTTGTAACAAGTTGGCCCAAGCAGGGATTCTTGTTGTTTCATAAATGCTATTTCATTATTAATAATGGCCCCAAAATATGAGAGTAGTGATATTGGTAGCTCTGATAAGGCTAAGAAGAGTCAGGAAGTGCCTAGGGATGTCTGTATAAGAAATAATGATTAAATAATGAGGTTCATTCTTAGGTCCAATCTTCAACTTACCTGAAGGCTCTTGGGACATGTTAGTTGAATTCCTACTGTATACAGCTTGTTTGTAAATATCTGTTTGCTTATTGTCTCCCCCAGTAGAGGTCCTTGTGAGTAGGACCCCCTTGTGAGGTCCTTGAGGGTAGGACTGTCTTTTGCCTCTTTTTGTATCCCAAGGCTTTAGCCCAGTGCCTGGACAATAGGTGCTTAATAAAGGTTTATTGACTGACTGTAATTAATACTTCTAAAGCTCAGTTCTGACCTTGGCACTCTCTTGCCAGAGAGTTATCTTTAGGATATTTTACAAAGTCCTGTTGCGGCATTTAAAGCCCCTTTTAATTTTGTTCTGGCTTACCTTTCTGGGCTTATTGCACATTATTCTGCTTTGCGTGCTTTAGATTCCAGCTATAATTGGCTTGTTTACTGTGCCCTGTCCACCACTTCCCATCTTTCATCTCTATGCCTTTGAACAGGTTGTTACCCATATATTCTCTTCTTATCTCTGCTTCATAGAATTCCTAGCTTTGTTCAAGGCTCATTTCAAGGACCACCACCTGCAGGATTCCTAGGCAGATCCCTTGAGTTGCTAGTGTCTTCATAGTCAAAGGATATGAGCAAATAAGTCTTAAAAGAATTCAACACTATGAACTGGTACTTGGGTCCCCAGAGGATAGTTATCATGGAAGCAAAAGTATTCTTTTGGTCCTCATTCCTAAAATTATAGCATACAAGCCATCATGAATGCATTTACTCCCTCCAAAAAGAGCTTACTTTTTGACTTAGAATTAACACTAAGTATTGATTCCAAGGCAGAAGAGTGGTAAGGGGGTAGGCAATTGGCATTAAGTGACTTGTCCAGGGTGACACAGCTAGGAAGTGTCTGTGGCCAGATTTGAACTCCGGTTTTCCTGTCTCTATCTATCTGGCTCTCTATTCACTAAGCCACCTAGCTGCCCCAATGCATTTACTTTTAAAAGTCAGCCATATATCCAGTTAGCTCAAAATAAAGGTATTTATTAAAATGGAAGAGCATTAACAGTTATTATAGAACATTTGCCCCATTAACATGTAATGTACTATCCTATTAATACAGATAGTAACAGTGAGCACTAAATTAGAGAACACAGGCACTATTTTTCAGCTGTGTGGTTTGGTCAGCTGGCCCAGGTCCTTTCTGTAGCTTGACTTTCAATTGTCAGGACTGATTTTCCCTTAAATCTACAATTGGCCTCTTTATTGTCAGGATTCACATTCCTTGAGGCTGGCTAAACCTTTTCTCTTCCTCCCTTCCTCCCTTCCTTCCTTCCTCCC
>NW_025361794.1:0-1389 GCF_016433145.1 Gracilinanus agilis
TTTCAGTCACATCATTTATAAAATAAAAATGAAAATACTTGCCCTATTTCAAAGAGTTATTATAAGCATTATTATGTGGATGGCACAAATACTTCAGACACTAAAATGCTATACCATTGCCAAAAGAGGGATATACACTCCTATTCCCAGTGGACTCCAGTTCAGAGGGAAGAAGAGTTAGATGGTGAAATAGGAACCTGGTCCTTTCAAGAACCAGCCAACAACAGCAGGAAAAATTGTACCAGCTCAGTGAGTTCTCAGCAAACCTCTTATAATATTCCAATACTGGCCTGGCATCATTTACTTTAAGGTGAGATTACTAGAAATAAGCTTGATTCACTATCCCATCTTCCACATGAGCTCATTTTCACTTGACAAAACACAGGTAGGAAAGGATTGCCCTTCTGTCTCTTCTGAGACTAGCTCTAGTCTTCCAGTCAAGCACTAGGCTAAAGGTGAATATCTGGGTGACACAGCTTCATAGGATGAATTCCTGGAAGCCAAGCCTAACCCAAGGGGCAACTAACATTCTTAATAAACAGAATGCTGATTCTGGGAGTCCAGCTTAGGCATAATGACAATGGAACCCTCCATCTATGTTAACAGGTAAAAATTCAGAATTAATTTTTAGTTAAAAGGGCCCTTAGAGGCCCCAAGGTCTCCACTCTCCTTTTATAGATATGGAAATTGGGTTTCAGAGAATTTATGTACATTTACATAAAGATAATTCAAGGGTTCCAAAGCTATCACAATGTCAACTTATAAAAACGGGCAGTTTTCTTAGCTGTGTGACTGTGGGCAAGTTGTTTAACCCTGTAAGAATGGAAGAAGAGAAATGGGTTTTCAATAAGTAAGAGGAGTTTTTGCAGGAAGAGAGAAGCCTCATGCCAGGAACAAAGTGACAAGGGGTTCTGGGACACAGAGAGGGGATAAAGAGTACCAATGGTTACTCAAGGCTTTTGGACTTCCTGTCTCATGAGCTGTCTGGGGCTTGGACTTCCTCTCTCTTGGGCTGAGGAGGTTTGACTTCCTGACCCCTGGAGATGAATATACTTACCTCTGTTGTTCCTGACTGGGGAAACTCTTCCTTGCTTTAAAATCAACTGTTCCTGTACACTGAAAGTGTTCCTGTCTACTCAGATCTGTGACCAGTTAGCCTGAATGAAACTGTCAGTGCTGGTGAAGGCCAGAAGCCAACTCTGGCTTGGCCAAACTAGGGTTGAACTCAGCCATAAAGAGTTTACCCAGAAGACACTAGAAGACCTGTTACATCCAGCAAATCAATCTGGGAGGATTATATAGTGTCAGGTTAACTAGTCAGGTTTGGGGATCTAGCAATCATGATGTCAACTTATAAAATATAAATAATATAAATGATATAAATATACC
>NW_025361795.1:0-1325 GCF_016433145.1 Gracilinanus agilis
ATATAATATTTAGTTCTTTGAATATTAATTTTAATCTCTACATTTTTTACAACCTGAAGGGACAGAATTTTTTAAAAAATCTTTTTTAAGTTTTTGAAAAAAAAAGAATAGATAGCATAGACAAGTTTGCAAGCAGCCTGCTTTTATGACTTGCTGACTCCCTATATATCCACCATTATACATAACCACCAAGAACTTTGGAGAAAAGGAGAAAAGGAGAGAAAAGGAGAAGAGAAGATTTCTTCAGGAATATCATGAGAAGAAAGATCTGAAGTTTTTCTAGGTGTCATACATCCAACAGTAACATATTACAACATAACAGAACAGAATAATAGCATAACAAAACATATACACAAAAATATAAACAGGTTTGGATACATTGATTCACTAGTTTAGTGAACGGGACAGTGTATAAATACTAACAAAATTAGAATTAGTTATAGAATAGATATTTACTAACAATGGATAGTTAGTTACTAACAACAAATAACTAGTTATTTAGTTATATTTAGTTAGACTAATATACTAATAACATAGGGATAGTTTTAGAAGAGTTTAGTAAGGAAGAGATATAGTATCTAGAGTTACAGGATAAGATAAGATAAAATACTAACATACATTACACTGTAATACAATATAAATAACAAAAATGCATTACATGAAGAACATAAAACATATTACAGATCACATATCACAAAAATATATAGACATGTAAATAAGTGTAAATAGTGTGTATATAATATAAATTGTATTGTATTGCATGTATTGTATATATGTAACATGCTTGATACATTTACATGTGTGCACATATAACATGTGTGTTGTTGTATGTATGCATTGTGTGTATGTATTATATGTGTATACATGTAAATTCTATATGTAGTTAATTATTATGAGGATCATCCACATTTTGTTCAGTGTCTCTATCAGGATGTACAGATGAGTGACAAACAAAATCTGAATGATTGATTTATATGGAGGGGGGGAAAGAATCTTAAAGGAGATTTGAAAGTTTATTGTTCTGTTTCTCCCCTCAAGATAGTGAACAAGTCTATTGGAATTGGTAAAAAGGATTTTTGATGGCACTGAATGTACCTTATAATTTGCTTATATTATTGTACTTGTTGATTTCTTTAAGGTTTAATTTTTTTAGTTTATCTGTATTAATCTAATTAATACCTTTTTATGTTTTTTATCTGTACCTTCCCCTTTAATGGTACTGAACATATCATTGTGAAACCCCATGAACATCTTACACAAAATTTTTTTTCAAGTTCTAAAAAGCCCATAAGTCTCATGTATCCTAGATTTGTCATTTCAACTAT
>NW_025361796.1:0-2262 GCF_016433145.1 Gracilinanus agilis
AACAGTAATAGGAGTAACAGTAATAGGAGTAACAGTAGTAACAGTAGTAGTAACAGAAGTTGTAGTAAGAGGAGGAGGAGCAATAGGAGCAGGAGGAGGAAGAAATCTAAGCATCTTAAATGAAACAGGGATTTGAAAGCCCATTCTTTTTTCTCCATCTCCATCTTAAGGAAAACATGCTAAAATTAATCAGTCTTTTTTTTTTTTTAAATAACGCCTTAAAGATTCTAAATTACAATAGAAATACAGATAAGAATATTCAAGTTAGTGAATAATCCCCTGATGCTGCCTCCTAAAATGTGCCTCTCTGGGGCGGACTTTGTAACACAATTGGGCTGATACAATGTTCTAGAGGGTGATCTGATTGGATCTCCTGTCTACAGAGGAGTATTCAAAGGTGCTACATTCCCTTTAGGATGTCGGACCTTTCAAATCCAGCGGGTGAAACAAAAAGTGAAACAAAAAGCCTCATTCACAGGGAAAATAACCTTGAAATATTTTCCTTGATACAAAATGCACGCTTTTTGAAGGGTCTGAAATGCTAGCTTGTTTTCTGGGGAAGCCGTGAATAGCCTGCGACTCACATATGCCTTCCCTAGTCCATCACAGGTGAGCACTCCAGGCATTCACACAAACGGAAGCCGTCCCTCTCCTTCCAGAAAGGTTTGAGAAACTCAGCTCCGCAATGACCAGATCCTCAGGTTCAGCCGCATGTCCACAGCACCCCCTGGCCCAGCCTGACTGAACAGCAAGCACTCAGTGTCCTGCCTAATGATAAAGTCTGCCCAAAGGGAGACTTGGAGAACACATGTAAACCCCAGGAGCTATTGTAAGGCGGCTTTATTGATCTGCGGTGATTGGTGCCTCACCTAGATTTTAGAATGTCTAGCAGATAATGTCCCCAGCCTCTCCATTGAGCTCACGAGGGAGACGATGCTACCCTGTAGAAGCCTCCCCAACTCAAACCTTTGCAGGTAGAACAAGCTTGTAATTTCCCGGCTCTGATCAAAAAGTCAGAGACCCGAAATGTGAGCAAGAAATACAGTGCAGACACTAGAATACTATGGTTGAGTAAAAGAAAAGGACCCCCGCCAAAAAAAAAAAAAAAAATCTCCAATTGGCAAATGAATGTGACTAAACAGGAAAAAAAAAAAAAAAGAAAAAACCAGCTGGTCACTACAGAAATCAGTTCCTTTCTGCATTTTCTTTACCCCTCTTTTAATGTCACCATGTACTATAGACTTCACTATTTCTTGGTGACAAGGTTATGTCATCAACCGGTTTCCCCTAATGAACCTTCACAGTAAAACCTTGAAGGCTTTTCTTTTTTTTTTTTTTTGCCAGCACTCATATGATAGGCGGGGCTGTGCATCCTTTGCTCAGGTGTGGAATTCGCGGGCCAGTGCAGGGATGGTGAGCTTCTCATTCTCAGCCTTCTAATCCACCCAAACAGTTTGCCCGATGCCTTCTCTGAGTGCTCATTGTTTCCTTATTAAGCTGCAATGTACATTCTCTGCATATCACACTGGTGCTGTGAGCATAGCACCTGTCAGTAAGAATTCAGCAATATAGAGCTCAAAGGCTTTGATGGGGACCTAAATGGAATACAAATTTGCAAGTGCAGCATGACAATCTGCAATCTAGGTGGGGTGCACAGGATTTCCATTAGAATGATTCCACCCAGATTTAAGGGGTTTTTGTTTTTGTTTTTAAGTTTGAGCCTACAAAGTTCTGCCTATGTATTTATCTTGCCATCCTCTTCTCAATTTTTGCCCCATACTTGAGCAGAGGCATTCAGAAAGCCCCATCGTTCATTATTCTGCGATCCTGCACCCTGCAAACTGTAAATCATTGGGTCAATGTGCATTAAATTTAATTTTGTGGGACCTCTAAAACCGGACAAACCCAACAAATGGATTGGGTTTGAAAAAAGATGATCTACAGAATAGAGTCACTTAATGAACTCCAAGCTGGCCCAATGCTGCTAATGCACACAGTTTTCAATCACTTAGTCAACTCCCCACTAATTGAATTTATCATTTCAAACCCCAGCTCAATGCTAATGGTACAAAAATAGGAATACCTCTTTCAGACTAGCTTTCTCAACAAAATGCCACGTATTGATGTTTTCCTACACCAAACACTTGTCTTCTTTGTCTTTCTGTCAGGCCTGGTTGTCAGTTCCAGAGGTGCAATTATAAGAAAACTTGCATTTGGGGGTGGGGTGGGAATGGGAAATATATGTGTGTGTGTATATATATA
>NW_025361797.1:0-5308 GCF_016433145.1 Gracilinanus agilis
TAGAGGTGATTATTAATGATGAGATGAGCACATACAAGGAAACACTGAAGCCTTGTAAGCTATATTCCTCTGTGGGCTGCACTCTGGACTTCCCCTACCATGTCCGTCCTAGAAACTTCATTATCCTGAAGCGCCATCCAGTCTCAGAATTCACATGTTGGAAGTACCCTTTGTCTCTCTAGAGTCTCCTTCTGACTGAGTGGTTCCTCCCAGTGACTCCTCCATTTAATGAGCCATGGTTCATTCCCTCACAGACTATACAGCAGACTTTTTCTACAGGACTCCTGTGTCAGCTGAAAACCTTAGTTCTCCCAACCCTCTTTTTACTTTCTTTCTAATGTCTAATGTTCCTCCATTAAAATGTAAGCTCCTTGAGGAAATGACATTGTCTTTCTTTCTGTTTGTATTTCTATTTCCAGCCCTAAGCACAGCACCTGCCATATAATAAGCATTTAAAAAATGCTTTCTGACAGAGCCCTGGCCAGACCTCTCCAGTCTCCAAAGGAGGAATAGCTTAAGGAAGCAGCTAGAAGAAAGCCTATGCTAATAGACTTGAGACATAAAATCACCTCATACCTTCTAGCACCATCACTAAGGCAAAGCAGATGAAGACTATGTCCACCCTTCTCCCTTCCATATTCATCTCTCAGATGACATGTTCTCATTTTGGGACTTGGAGAATTTGGAAGTGAAGAGAATCATCTAAGCCATTTTCCTCATTTGCCAAGCAAGGAAAACAGAGGCCAGAATGGTGACCTGTCTTGCCCAAAGTATACAGAGAGAAAGACTTAATCAATAATCACTCAAAAGAGTCATCCACGTAGGAAAAACAAAGTGGACAAAGAATTTCAAAGTCTAGACTCTAGACTAGGAAATGCAGTTAAACAATTTAGAAAGATCATCAATGACATATGTAAAACCCAGTGGAATTACTCAGTTTCTACAGGGGGTGGCGGGTGGGAAGGGGGAGGAAAAGAACATGAATCATGTAATCATGGAAAAATATTCTAAATCAATTAATTAAATAAAAATTTTCAATTAAAAAATCTTTAAAATTTTAGAAAGATCATCCATATACATATATGTGCATAAATGTATATTTAAATATATATATATGTAAGTATAAATGGCCTGATCACACTCACCATGTCTTTTTTGAATGGCACTCTGTTTTAATCCATCAAAGAAAATAAGGTTCTATGACTCCTAGTCATGCAACAACATTGATAAAATATTGGTATGAAACAGATGGGACTTCATTTCAAGGGAAAATGTGAGATTATTAAGGGTGTTTTGATATATACTAGAGGTAATCTGTGCACTTTCCTTTTCCTTCTTAACCCTGGCCCCAGTTGCCCATCTATATTGTCTGATCAAGATACATACTTTGTGTGTGTGTGTATCATGTATGTATGTAGACATATATTAACTGAAATGAAGTTCCATTGGTTTTTATCAATATTCCATCAGTGTTGTCACATGACTGCAAGTCATAGAACCTTATTGTCGCTAAAGAATTAAAACAGAATATCATTCAAAAAGCACATGGTGAGTGTGATCAAGCCCTAAAAAATAATAAATTATGAATTAAAAAGCACTACATAGTAAAAGATGTCATCATGGAAAAATGTTATTGAGAAAGAAGAGAGGCTGGTCCCATGACAAGCATATGGGGTAATTGGACAGCATGTTTAGTCATTATGCTGCCACTGGTATCCATGTCATGTCATGAGAAATCAAGGAGAGCCCCCAATATGTCAGGTATACTCTCTATGGTGAACCTGGGGGAGACAAATATCAGATAGGCATGTATGGGTCTCAATCTTCATCACTGGAGGAAATATCCCTATTGAGGGAATCATAGATTCATCTGAGTGATAGCGTATGTAATCATCAGGCCAAAAGAAGAAGGCAGAGATCTTTATAAAAAGAAAAGTTATACAGCAGTTAGGGAAATCAGTCAGGCTGTCACATGAAAGTAGGAATTGTTGAACCTACCTAAATAGCATGAGCCACAGCTGCCCAGGTGGTGCCAAAGGAAAGCAAAGCTTTTACTGGATGAAGTATATTGAGGAGAGATGAGTGTGTACTGATCTCACCTCCTGGAAGCAAAGGAAGAAGGAAGAAGGGGTGGCAGATTGTCACTCTGCTGAAGCATATCTGGGAATGACAAACTCTAGCATGACTGCTGCTTCAGTAAACATCCAGGGGGTGTGTGGGAGACTGTGCCAGACCTTGTTCTCTGTCATTGGTCATGCATGTCGTAAATCTTTAAGAAGCAGCATTCCTTCATCAGTCAAAGAGATACTAACTTGAGGTGGCTATAGGTGATGAGAGAGGGGAGGTGGTTCTGAGATGCTTTGGAAAACCCATTCCAGAATAGGATTCTCCAAGCCAAAGCACAGGAACAAAAAGTAGACTAGAGGCAAATGCTTAAGGGGACTTAGGATTCCCTCTTTCTATGGGTCTGAAAGAATCACAAATTTAGAGCTGAAGAAATCTTAGAAATCAGCTACTCCAACTTCCTTAAAATTTAGTTAGAAAGAACTAAAGGGATTTTGCCAAGGGTCACATGGATAGAAAGTGGTGGGATCAGGATTTGAGCCCAAATCCTCTGACTCCAAATCTATCCCTCTTTCCACTGTATCACCACAGCCTTAAAAACATGCTATGGATGACAAGTGCTTGGCTACTTTCTAAAATCTAGAAAACTGTTTAGAAGGAATGCTATTCAGTTCCCTTTATAGTCCAGCCTCAATATATAGTCCTACACAAGACTCGGTGACCAGAAGGTCAGCTCTTAAACTTATCCATTTGTTAAGAAATCTCATTGGACCCATTGGGTAAACAGAGTTCCTCTTTTTCC
This sequence comes from Gracilinanus agilis, assembly GCF_016433145.1. Taxonomy (NCBI): domain Eukaryota; kingdom Metazoa; phylum Chordata; class Mammalia; order Didelphimorphia; family Didelphidae; genus Gracilinanus; species Gracilinanus agilis. The sequence goes on from NW_025361797.1 coordinate 2,867, forward strand.
TCTAGGAAAAAAACAGTCCTCTGAAGTCTTTGGGACCACATTTTACCCCATGTTCTCCTCCACCCTCTCCCTGCTCCAAAGCAAGTTCCTGAGGTCAGAAGAAGAAAAAAACTCTTTACAAGAACTATTATGCCAAGTGACTGGTTAGATTTACATCTTCTACTTCTGAGTGCAAAAAAAATCTCTTTACAAGAGCTATTATACAAAGTGACTGATTACAATCACATCCTTTCCTTCTCTGGGAAGTGCTAAGAAGCCATGAAGTGGCCACAGATTGAGAGGAAAATGGAGAAAGAAGATAACTGAGGCAACTACAGATTCCATTAAAACTGGAAGAATCCATTTAGAAAGAATGGAGACAAAAGAAAAGAACTGGATTCAAACCCTTTCTCTATTAGTCAGTTGACTAACATTTATTAAGTACCTACTATGAACTGGGTATTATGCTAAGCCTTGGGGATAAAAACAAAAACATTTTTAAACAGGTATTCTCAAGGAACTGATAACTAACAGAGGGAGACAAAATGCAAACTAATACATACAAATTAGATATGGAGAGGATAGATTGGAAATAATCAACAGAGGGTAGGCACTAGAATTAAGGGGGGTTGGGAATTGCTTCCTGTAGAAGGTGAGTCTTTGGCTGAGACTTGAAAGAAGCCAGGAAGGCCAGAGGGTAGAGATGAAGAGGGAGAGAATTCCAGGCATAGGAGAAAGACAGTGAACATGTCCCAAGTTGGGAGGTAGGAGTGGTATGTGAGAAACAGCAAGGAAGTCACTGTTACTGGATGTCAGAAGATGGGGGGTAGTGGGGAGTAAGAGGAATAAGAAGCCTGGAAGGTTAAGGAGTCAGCTTTTAACAGACTTTAAAAGCCAGAGGATTTTATATTTGATCTTGGAGGTGATAAGGAGCCATCAGAGTTTAATTAATGGGGTGGTGGGATCTGTTACTAATATCTACGGCCTGAGTAAAATTGCATCAACTCTCTAGGTCTCAGCTTTTTCATCTGTAAAATGAGAGCATTGTGGGAGGGAGCGGAGGTCACTTGCTAAACTCCAAGCCTAAGAAGTGGGGAACAAATATATCCTGAAACTTTTAGGTAGGTGAAGTCCCAAGAGGACAAGGATCTGAGAGCCTTAACTGAGCTATCCCAAGGCAGAGACCAAAGGCCATCTTCTTGTCTTCTCCTCAAGACCCACTTCTCATAACGTAATCGAGCTTTCTCTTAGGAAGGATTCCGGAAACAAGAGATCCTCACTATAAGCTAAGACAGATTCAAAGATAAAGGAAAGGGACCCGAGTTTTAATGCTAATTCTGGTAACCAACAGTTGTCTCCTCTGTGTTTCTTCCTCTATAAAATGAAGATGGTCAAACTTTCCTTACCTGTGTCATTGGGTTGGTATCAAGTCAAAAAGCATTCATCAGATGTTTACTATATGTCAGGCACTGTGTTAAGTTCTAGGAATATAAAACAAGCAAAGTAATACAATCTTTCAGGAAGTGGGGCAGGGAAACAAGGAAGGGACTGGAACAGAGCCAGGAGAAAAGGAAAAGTGACCATGCCTGGACTCTACCTCAAAATGGCAGCTCCAAAAAGAATTCACCAATCAGAGAAGAGGGCTGCAGGGGCAGAGGGAGATTATTATTCCCAATTATCCACTCCTTGAGGGAAGAGATTCAAAAAACAACAGTCACTGATAATGCAAAATTTAATTGTAGGCTTGGCATTGAGAAAAGACCTGAGGAACAGGGATAAAAGGTCTAGCTGGGAAACAAGGAAGAGTGCCAACTTCAGCAGAATACTGCCAGCCCTACCTCTGTGTTCCATGTAAATAACAATCCTGACTGAGGTCATGGTTACCCATCTGTCAGGTACATGACCCAAAATTCAAGGATCAGCATGTCATCATCCCAGCACCAGTGAGAGGAGTCTCCATAAAATAGAAAGACACAAGAGAGCAAACCCAAAATAGTCTTTGAATATTAAGTGCAATGACAGGAAGGGGAAGTTAGCTCTTCATCTGGTATAGGAAACAGTCTTGGGCCAACAAATTTAAGCAGCACTGAAATGCATGGAGGGGGTACAAAGACCTGAAAGGAAAATGAATAAGCATTTATAATGGTTCTACCTCCATGCCAGGCATTGTGCCAAACACTTTTGCAGACATTGTCCTATTTGATTCTCATAACAAACCTGCAAGATAGATTGTGTTGTCATTCCAATTTTACAGTTGAGAAAACTGAGGCAGACAGAGGTTAAGTGATCTGCGGTCACATTCGAACTCAGATCTTCCTGACTATAAATCCAGTGCTCTATCCACTGTGCCACTGTGCTACCAAGTTACTTCTAGGATCTGACATGGACTACTCTCTGTCAAGGCTGGTTCTTAGTCCAAAAAGGTGCTTTCCCAATCATCTGTAACCTGACTTCTTGACTACT
>NW_025361798.1:0-1145 GCF_016433145.1 Gracilinanus agilis
TATATATATATATATAATTAGAGGGGGAAAAGGGAGATAATATTAAGAAAAATGGGAAAACAGAAAAAGTGGAGTAAATTTATATTCAATAAAGAAGCATGTGGGGTGTACAGGGGAGAAGACCAATATACTGAAAGTGTAAAGAGGTTGGAGAGAGTAAATACTTAATTCTTAAGTGCATTGAAATTAACTTAAAGAGGGAAGAACAATCAGATCCATTGGGGCAGAATATTGATTCGAGTCCTATAGAGAAGTAGAAGAGTAACAAAAGGACAAGTGGGAAAGGAAGCAACACTAGGGAGGGAGAGGGCAGTGAGGGGGGTAGACTAAAAAGACCCTAAAAACCAATAAGAGGGGAATAAGAAGGGAGGGGGGAGAAAGGGAAGTATAATAAGAGAGGGGCTCAGGGGAATTGATTAAAAATGAGACACTAGTATAGAAAGAAATAGTGAAAGAAGAAAGGGCAGGACAAGGTGAGAGAATCATAATGTCTGGGAATACACATTTGGTGATTATAACTCTGAATGTAAATGGGATGAACTTGCCCATAAAACGGAAGCAAAGAGCAGCATGGATTAGAAACCAAAACCCTACCATATGTTGCCTACAAGAAACAGGAAACAAGGCAATTCTCAGATAAAGAAATCAAAACTATCAATAAGCACACAATAAAGTGTTCTAAATCTCTAATAATTAGAGAAACATAAATCAAAATGACTCTGAGGTATCACCTCACACCTCACAGATTGGCTAAAATGACAGCAGGGGAAAGTAATGAATGTTGGAGGGAATGTGGCAAAATTGGGACATTAATGCTTTGCTGGTGGAGTGTGAACTGATCCAACCATTCTGGATGGCAATTTGGAACTATGCCCAAATTGCTGGGTTTGTATCCCAAAGAGATCATAGGGAAAAAGACACGTACAAAAATATTTATAGCTGCACTCTTTGTGATGGGAAAAGATTGGAAAACGAGGGTATGCCCGTCAATTGTGGAATGGCTGAACAGATTGTAACATATGCTGGTGATGGAATACTATTGTGCTCAAAGGAATAATGAACTGGAGGAATTCCATGTGAACTGGAATAACCTTCAGGAACTGATGCAGAGTGAAAGAAGCAGAACCAGGAGAACATTGTACACA
>NW_025361799.1:0-2704 GCF_016433145.1 Gracilinanus agilis
TGTGCCTGATTTTCTTATCTTTATAAAATGTTATGAGAATAATATATATGTATCTATACATGCATATACACCTGTGTATGTATATATAACATTTTATATATATACATGTATACACTGCAGACACACACATCCTTGAAAGTACACAAAAGAAAAATGTTATATCTGTATCTACGTCTATATATCTTGCATTCTTTCCAGGGATTGTGGGACATTCATTTGAGAGTGTGCTGAGTTTTTGCTATAATACTTAAAGCAAAATTTATTAGCAAAAAACAAATATGTATTGAGTGAATTATAATAAATTAATCAACAAACATATATTAAGCACATATTATTTGCCAGTCACTATGCTGGGTTCTAGGGAAGCAGATAAATAAAAAGGTTCCCTGCTTTCAAGGAACTTCCATTCTATGTATCCCTGTATATAACCCTTTACTCTTAATTTTCTTTTTTTGATCTAAGGATGGCCTGGCCTTCTGTCAATATCATTACTAGGTCTATATCCCAAAGAGTTTAAAAATAAAAAGGAAAAAGACCTACTTGTACAAAAAGATTTATGGCAGCTCTTTTTGTGATGGCAAAGAATTGAAAATTGAGGGATGCCCATCAAATGGAGAATGGCTGAACAAATTGTGGTATATGATTGTGATGGAATACTATTATGCTATAAGAAATAATGAGCAGGATGCTCTCAGAAAAATCTAGAAAGACTTACATGAACCTGATGCAAAGTAAAGTGAGCAGAACCAGGAGAACATTGTACCCAGTAACAGTAACAGCAATATTATAGATGATCAATTGTGAATGATTTAGCTACTCTCACCAATATGATGATCCAGGACAATTCAGAAGAACTTCATAATGAAAAATGGTATCTACCTCAAGAGAAAGAACTGATGGAATCTGAATGCAGATTGAAACATATTTTTAAAAAACTTTATTTATCTTTTTGTTGTCTGTGGGTCTGTGTTTTCTTTTACATGACTAATATGGAAATATGTTTTGCATGACTGCACATATAGAACCTATATCAAGCTGATGGCTTTCTCAGTGAAGTGAGAGAGGGAAGAAGAGAATTTGGAATTCAGAATTTAAAAAAAAACAAGTATTAACATTTTTGTTTTAAACCCTTACCTTCCATCTTGGAATCAATACTGTGTATTGGTTCCAAGGCAAAAGAGTGGTAAAGACTAGGCAGTGGGGGTCAAGTGACTTGCCCAGGGTCACACAGCTAGGAAGTGTCTGAGGTCACATTTGAACCCAGGACTTCCCATCTCTGGGCCTGGTTCTCAAGCCACTGATTCACATAGCTGCCCCCTTAAAAGTTGTTTTTAATGTCATTAGGAAAAAATGAAATATTTTTAAAATAACTGATATATTTGTGTGCTAAATCTTCTCTGATAAATGAAGAATTAGTGATGAATGTTTACAGATATATCTATCTATATTGGTATCATTATCTATGTGTATCATCCAGCCTTATGCTGTAAGCCAAGATGTAATTCCCAACCTTGGTTTCGCAATGCCTGGTTTCACAAAAAAACAAAATAATTTTACTTGTTAGTGGAACTTGAGATGTCTAGATCACATATAAGAGAGTAGATTGTCACTTCTGCTAGATCCCTGCAATTCTCAAACACTCTGGAAAAGGAAATATGTAGCAGATATATGTCAATTAAAAACTGAATCCACAGTAAGAAGAAAAAAACCTGATAAAGTAAAAAATCCTTTTGAATTAATACTGGAGAGCTCTAATCCTCAAAATACTCACTGATCCCCCCACTAGGCTCCACAAATCCCTATAGGGACCTAAGGGACAGCCACCATATGTTTTTTAACCAGGCTGCTGGCTGGATGAGGCCTGAAGGAAAAGAATAAAATGCAGCTTGGAATAGTCCTGTTTTCCCACACCTTCCACTTCCCAGAGGTTCTCAGAGTAGTGATATATTGCGAATCCTACATCTAAGGCCAAGAAGGTTGAGGCAGGCTAAGAGGCAAGAAAATTAATGAAAAGAGAACACAAATACACACAACTTAAACACCAGGGATGTCAAGGGGAATAAACCTTAATTAGAGACCAGAGCATAAGCCAGGAACTCAATAGAAATCCTAAAACCAGAGGGAAGGTTGGATAGTAAATACTCAAAGAGAATAAAAAGCTCTCAGCAAATACTACAAGACAAAGCAAAGTGAAAACATTTCCTGCAATGTAATATAATGTGGAATCCTATTATTCTCAAGAAAACATAGAGTGACAGGAGATGCCAGCATGGTTCAAAAGAAAAATTAAATCCATAAAATGAGAAATTAAGAATGCATATGTTAAAATTTAGAGCTCACTATGCAGGATTTTAAAAAATATTGAGTAGATTAAAATAAATTAAATCCATGAAAAAGTCTCTCTAACGAAGTAAAAGAGAAAGAAAGGAAAATAATGAAGTGGAGAAAAATCTGACAAAAGAAAAGCAAGCAGCAACAATGTTAAAAGACTATGTGAAGGGGGCAGCTGGGTAGCTCAGTGGATTGAGAACCAGGTCTAGAGACGGGAGGTCCTAGGTTCAAATCTGGCCTCAGCCACTTCCCAGCTGTGTGACCCTGGGCAAGTCATTTGACCCCCAATGCCTACCCTTACCACTCTTCTGTCTTGGAGCCAATACACAGTATTGACTCCAAGACGAAAGGTAAGGGTTTAAAAAAAAAAAAA
>NW_025361800.1:0-4237 GCF_016433145.1 Gracilinanus agilis
CATCCAACTGATCCACCTGTCAATCACAGTGTGAACTCCTAGCTCCCGGAGATTCAATTTAACAGGCAAGAAGTGTATTCTAAGAAAGGAAATGATGTAGAATCTACCACCTTTTCTAGTCCCACTGGTACTACCGTAGAAGAATTGCTTTCTATCTAATATCTAAATTACTGTATTAGTTTTTTTTTCTTTTTTGAAGTTTAGTTTTTATTTTATAATCATAAACTTAACTCTGATGTCTAGCCAGACTTGTGGAAGGAAAAGGGAAATTAAATCCAAAGAGAATTGTAGCAAGTGAGAGCACAAGGATTCCAGGGTATAAGAGCAGGTGGAATTCAAGGGTGCTCTCTCCAGCTACAGAGGTATGGTTTGGTGGTTAAGACAAAAAACAAAACAAAAAAAAAACTTATTAGATTTGTCCACAGTCAGCAATGGTGATCTTCTTTCTGGTCTTGCCATCCCGAGAACCGTAATGCTCCATAGCTTCCACAATGTTCATGCCTTTTTTCACTTGACCAAAGACCACATGCCTACCATCCAACCAATCAGTCTTAGCAGTACAGATGAAAAACTGGGAGCCATTTGTGTTAGGTCCAGTATTTGCCATGGACAAAATGCCAAGGCCAGTATGCTTCAGGATGAAGTTCTCATCAGCAAATTTCTCCCCATAGATGGGATTGTCACCAGTGCCATTATGACTAGTGTAGTCACCACCCTGGCACATAAACCCAGGAATGATTCTGTGAAAGCAGGATTCCTTGTAACCAAATCCCTTCTCTCCAGTGCTCAGAGCCCGGAAGTTTTCTGCTGTCTTTGGAACCTTGTCTGCAAAGAGCTCGAAAGTAACCTGGCCCAGGGACTCGTTTTTGACGCAGATGTCGAAGTACACATTGAGGTTGTCCATGACCACAGATGGCTGAGACGGGCGCGACAGTGGAAGCAGAGGCGGTGGGGCTCAGGGTCCGGCAGACCGAATGAAGATGAGAACTCTTGGTGGTGACATCTGCAAAGCCCTGTATTAGTTTTTAATAGACTTTCCATTCTCCACAATCTCTCCATTTAAGACATTCTTTACTTTATTGTGAGATTTATTTTCTTTATGGACACATATTATTAAAAATAAGTCATAATGAGGAATAATCCAAAGATCACCATCTGTGGTGTCAGAAGATTTTCTTTTAAATCTTGCCTCTGAAATTTATGTGATGTCCTATAAGTAACTACATCTTCTTAGGGCATATTTTCCCTCAACTGAAAAAATGAGTGGTTTGGAGAAGACCAGAGGTTCTTAATCTTTTTTTTTATCATGAACTCATTTGGTGGCTATTGTAGCTTAGGAATTTATTTTCAGAATAATATTTTTGAATGAATAAAAGAAAACACATAGAATTACAAAATCCACCTATTCTGAAATAAACTAAAAGAAAAATTAGAAGGAACCTTATGACCTTATGTGCAAAAATATTTTACTAATTCTTTTTCTGGTGTCAAAGAATTGAAATTGAAAGGATGCCCACCAACTGGGGAATAGCTACACAAGTTGTGGTAAGGAATGTGATGGAATACCATTGTACTATAAAAATGATGAAGGGTATGGTTTTAGACAGAATTGTGAAGACCTGTATGAATTAATGCAAAGTAAAAGTAAGGAAATTATTCCTTTTTTCATAATAAAATAATTCAAAAGTGAGCTCTCTAAGTAGATGAACTATATTCTTTTTTTCCTATTTGTAACCCTATGACTTAGAATCCTCAGAAGATTGTAAGCATTTATTTACTAATTTTTAATTCATTCAATCAATCATTCATTCATTTTGCCTGTTCTATGGTATTTATTGGTGTCTACTGAGATTCTGAAAATAATTCTCCTTTAAGGTATGGGTATTGAGTCCAATAACTAAAGGTCTGATATGAAACTCTTTGGCATGTTTCATTATTGCCTATTTGATGTATTCTGAGTTCTGAATTTACAAAAGCATAGGAGTAACCACACTGTATAGATGATTTTTACAGACACTCAGGGAACAGAGATTTCTATGCAGTGTTTCTGGACAGATGATGCAATTGCCACACCACAGCAAATATATGATGATTCAGATCAAAAAATACTCAGAGTATGAAGCCGACATGTACAATTTCAATCCTGTCCCTAATCTCCAATATGCTACAGTAGAAACTTGGAGAATTTCCCCTTTGTTGAGATCTGGGAATCTGTTCTTTGGTTGATCTGAATTGCCTTGCTCTCAGTGAGATAGTTTGTTTTTTTTTTCCACTAGGTATCATCTGTTATACATTCACCTGAATATGTATACTTTCCCTGATTTGTTTTGTTATCAAATTGGTTAAACAGGCTTTTTGCTATTTGATGTGCATATTCATTGTGAAACTGACATTCAGTAGGAAAGGAGTCAAGCTATAAAGACAGATCTTAGGACCTTCCTTTCCTTATTAAAAAGTGATCAGAAGGGGGCAGCAGGGTAGCTCAGTGGATTGAGAGCCAGGCCTAGAGACGGGAGGTTCTAGGTTCAAATCTGGCCTCAGACACTTCCCAGCTGTGTGACCCTGGGTAAGTCACTTGACCACCATTGCCTACCCTTACCACTCTTCTGCCTTGGAGCCAAAACACAGTATTAACTCCAAGACAGAAGGTAAGGGTTTAAAAAAAAGTGATCAGAAGTGTACTTTAAGTCTAAAAATTAATTATTAGACTAATTATACATTTAATTCTTAGATTAATAATATCCAAAGGACCAACTAGATATCATTTTAGCCCACTACTGTTTCTTTATGATGAGAGCAGAGTGGCCAGCCTGTGGCTTCAACCTCTTCCCTTGACTTCTGGCAGGAGAGACACCTCTCTCCTTTATAACATCGATAAGGATGAAGGGAAGAGATACTACAGATGTTGATTTTGTCTCCCAATGTGCCACTTTTGGATAGACACACATGGATATACATAACATGCGTGGGTGAAAAACAATCACATTCTATCCTTTTTAACAATTACATAGAGAGAAGCATCATAGGTCAGTTGGTGTGATGTCTATAAACCAATTCTCTTCCCCTGTTAGTATTCTTTAAAGCTGACTAGAGTTCTGACAATTAGCTTCCAAACTAAATTAGCTGCTAATTACAGCTATAGTATGACAGAAGCATCCTCATTATAGCAACTAAAAATCTAATCCCTCAGAGTTAGCTCATATCCATCTCTACTTTTTTATGATTTTCTGATCTCTTCTTTTGCATACACACTTGACCAAGATCAAATAGAATGTTTTTTGTTTGTATTTTACATGCTTATTGGTGTGATCTGATCAGTAATTTTTTCATGTATCATATCTGTCAACCTGATTTTAAGTGCCAGGGGGACAGTTGCTAGATTGGAGCTGTACTGGAAAGAATGTTGTATCTGAATCAGAAGATAGTATTTCAAGTCACGGTTCTGCTATTTATTTCCTATATGTACGTGTTCAATACATATTCTCTGCACTTCAGTTCCTTCATCTTTAACGTGAAGTGGTTAGAATAAACATTCCCCAGGCTTTCTTCTACTTTGAAATATATGCTGTGATATGGGACAATGTGGCTTGACTTATATAAACTTTGTATCTCCCTCAGTGCCTGAATTAGTGCCACACAAAATCGGCACTTAAGAACCAAAGGGAAAACAATGAATGTTTGGGTATAACGCCTTTATGAGAAATGGATATGTACTATATTTAATGCTTACAGAATTTTTTACATTGTTCATTGGTAGAAAAGTAATAATACATATGGATAATATGTAAATCTCTTTTTTAATTAAAGAAAACCTGGATAGACCAGATAATATGACAGTGGTAAAAGTACTTTAACAAGTACTTTAAAAATCTTTAAATGTAAGATATTGGCCCTTTTATTTACTAAAAAGGTTAGAAAAATATTTTCTGAGAAGCACAATAGGAATATTTTATTTGTTTCAGTATAATTCTTAGGTGTTGTGATTTAAAATATATTTTTGTTTCATTAAATATTTCTACATTATCTCTTTTTAAAATTAATATTAATTTTCAAAAATTATGAGTTTCAAAATGCCTTTCCTACTACCCCATCCCATTCTTTAAAAGGGCAGCCAATACGATATTAATTATACATGTGAAGTTATGCAAAACATATTTCAATATTAGCCATGTTGTAAAAGAAAAAGCTCGCCAGAAAAAGTGAAAAAATATGTTTCAAATACTCAGAGTTCATTAAC
>NW_025361801.1:0-13279 GCF_016433145.1 Gracilinanus agilis
TCCAAGTAGCCCTTGTGTGCTACCACACCCTTCCAGATCTGGGGCATTTCTGAATCCTTCAATGGGATGGGACTTAAATTTTGTTGAACTTAAAAATTAAGCCTCTATTATTATCTGTAGAACATTCTCTGTCTTTTGTACTATATCACCATTGGATCCCAGAAGCCTTCTTCTTCCTTAAAAGACAAGTCTTACCCATTACAGCTCAGAGAAATTTTGTTAAGCAGCAGTCTAGAAACAAATGTCCACACCCTCAAACAAGCCTTTCACATCCCTACCAGGCTAATCACTCAGTTATTCTTACATATTTTGGCAATAATTATCATATCACACTTTAGTCACAAAACCTGAATTAAGGAAGAGGAGTGCTGGATTGAGTAGCTCCACAGTAAATATAAATCAGGGCTGTATCGTCTCCTGTACCTGGGCCATCTGAAAGACCAAGACAAGCCATACAGGAATCTCTTCAGTGTAACTTTCCAGAGAAATTCCAGAACCATTTGTGATTTTTCCCAACACCACATACATTAATTTTAGAAATTATCCCTAGGTCAAGTATCCAATTATAAGAGTAGAACATCTGTCTATTCCCTTTCACCTCCCTATCTGTTCTCTTTCATCTCTCCTTCTCTCTCCTTCTCCCTCTCTCTTTTTTCCTCAAAACCCTTTGCTTAAAAAGCAGAACACAACTTCCATTTACCCATCACGAATCTGCGTACTCAGGACATTAGATCAAGTCTCTCTTTTTTCTGCATTCAAACACAACATACCTCTTCATTTTCTCTGACTTTCTGTTACCATCATAAAAGTAAACATACCATTTGGTATCCCTTCAAATGCTAATCAATAACTCCCAAGAATTGAGACACTGTGTCTTTAGCATAGTGCTCATCAATTATAAGTTTCAGTTCATAGTACAAATTGATAAACTGAGGTAAGTCAGGTTTACAATGAACTTTTGCTTACATTCAAACAACACTTAAAGCACATGTTTTAGCAACAATTTACACAAAAGTCATATTTAAAGGAATATCATAAAGCATGTAGTATTACAGGGTCTGTTTCCAATTACAAGATTTGGAGCTTTTTAAGCACTATAAACCTTAAAGCAAGCTTTTTGACCAGCAGGCTGCTTATTTATTTTCAAGACCAGGAAGTCAAATTTAATAATAAAGTTAGTCAACTTTAATACACTGAGATGAAAACTATTTATGATAATTTTAAACAAAAAAAACCATTTTTGGTCAGTTTAAACACTTAAACCTATTTTTTAAAACTTCTTATGATGGAAAGATAAATAAGGAGGAAAGCAGTCTTCTTCAGACTGTACTCTAAAAAAAACCTGTTTTACAAGATATCCATGACTTTTCTATCAACTTTTACTTGCTTGAACATCTCCTTGAAACCTCTGAAGTATACAATTAAAATATACTTATCTTTAAATTCTTTAAGATCTTACTTATGGACTGTGTTGCTATAGTCTTAGTCCCTAAGTATCAATGTGGAACAATCTTTCTTTCTCCTTCCTGTTTGCAATGAAGGGTTTAATAGCTTGGGAACAATCTATCCTCAGGCTGCCTGGCTTGATTAAGGTTTTTATTGCCTAAAGACCTTGTCTCTTATCTCTCTTTAACAAGTAAGATCACCACAGTTTAAAATTTTGCATATATCAAAATCTTCATAATAAATTATTTTCAACAAACTTTAGTTTGAACTCTGCAAATTCCAAATAACTAAGTCTTTTAGTAATCTTTAAGTATGTGAATAACTGAATTTCAAAACTCTTCAAGATTAGATATTTCAGGGGTGGCAAATGGGCTTGGCAGCTGTTTGGATGTGGAGCGGAAAGAGGAAAGTGAACAAGGAGTCAAAGATCACTCAGATTTCTGAATTGGGGATGATCATAGAAGATAACAGATGATAAGCCACTTACAGGAAGGAATGGGGGTGTGGTAGAGTGAAAGAACGAATAGCAGACATTTTGTTAATATTAATTTGAAAGGTTGGGAAACATTTGGAAATGTACAACAATCAATTTTATTCATCTCAAATAGTCAATATGGGACTAAAGTTCTAGACTATGAGTTCAATTGATGACCTCCTGAATAGGATTTAAAAATCAGAAGGAACTTTATAGTTTTCTAGAATGAAGATTCTTAAACTTTTTTTTTTGTCATTGAGCCTTTTTGCAAACTGATGAAGTCTACACACGCCTTTTTAGAATAAGAATTTTCAATGCATATAACAAAATACATATAACTATTATAGAGTTAACACTTTCAAAAAAATTACAGACCCCAGATATGATTTAACTCCCTTATTTTACAGAAGAGGAAATCAGACCTACGAGGGTTCTTGGCTTACACAAGTAGTGAGTAGCAGATTGGGAACTCAAGCCAACTTCAGCTCCAGTGATTTGTTCTTTCTAAATTGTTGGACCCTGACTAGGGGTATGATAAATATTTGTTGAATTAAATTGAATATGAAAATTGATATCGTCTCTTGGACTCATCTCTTCTGGGTTCCTCCCAGATCCTGCTGAGGAATAGGGAAAGAGGAGTACGGAGTTCTAGAACAGGAAATAAAAGTCTTAATATTGGCACCATGTGGTCCTGTCTCTTGATCCCATCTTAATTCACTTGGTCCTAGAAACCTCAGTCTAAGAATGGTCATTAGGGGTGGCCATGAAAACCCAGACTTCTGTATTCCTAGAGGACCAGTGGGCTGGCGCCTAGACTTCTAGTACTAGCAAGCTTGGATATTGAAATCTGGGGACCTTGATGCTAGGAGATTTCTGAAGGGATAAAGAGCCTAAGGGAGTGAGGTCTATGAAAGTGGATGCATGAGTCCCCAAAAAGGTGTTATTTGGGAGCTCTACAGCCTGGGCCCCCAGAATGGGGTACAAGCCCTGGATCTCTATTGGGATTTACACCAAAGTATACCTTTTTGGAGTGTAAGATGAAAGAGCTATGAGGAAACCCAAGGCTTACCTGGCTTCTTGCTGTCAGAGCAGTAGAGCCTTGAGAGAGAAGAGTAGTCTAGCCTCTAGGTTCCTGATCTGGTACACAAATCCCAGATAACTTGCATAGGCTGCTCAGAGTCTCCACCCCTGCATCTGCCCAACCCCTCCCCTCCACATACACACCCATTTATCCTGGAAAAGGTTGGCTTAATGCCCAAGTCTCAAGGAGGGAATAAGAGAACCCATCCTTTATTTACCTCCTTGATTTCCTACTTCTCTTTCAGGAATTCCCACCCCTACAGTACCTGAGACCATAATTCTAAGGGATCTTTATAATCCTAGCCTTTAGTGTTTTAGGTCCTTAGACATGGGCTCCAGCTCCCACACTCCCTCAGAGAAGAAAGTTACAGGTTCCTGAGGAGACTTAGGGATGATTGTATGTGTGGAGGGGAGATTCCAGTGCACCAGACATCTTAGCCCCACTAAGTTAAACCTATTTGCATAGAGGATAGAATATGGATGATGGGCAATCTGTTAGAGAAGACAGAATGGAATGGGATTGTAACAAATAAAAGGGGATCTGGAGGCTCAGCACCAGATTTATTAGCATTTATTAATAAAAAAGAGAGAGAAAGTGATAGAGAGAAGAGATATTTCAACCTAACTACAACTGTTACTCCATTTTGCTGGCTGCAACTGCAGCTGCCTTGTCAAAGAACCCTCACCAGATAAGAGCACAGAGAGGAAAAACCCCAGCCCTGTGGTAGTGGGAGGTATGGAAGCTAAGCAAGTGACCCTGGGTTTCCTGCCTGGGTTTAAGAACTCTGTCTGTGGCCACTAGCTTTCAAATGTCATATCATCTGCCCTTCCATGGTGACATTCCAATGGCTTTCCTACATTGACCCTAGGGTCACCCATGGTGACCTTGACTCTGCCACTTTGTTGCACATGCTAATGCTGATGTTAGGAGGTGCCAGCATATGACATGATATTCTGTGACACCTGTGCCCCATTGTTGGGGTGCTTTGGGATGGAGGTTTTTTACTTTGCATCAGATCATTTGTGCAGGTAGAGGAGTTTGCCTTGACAAGAAGTAGGTCACCTCTTAGTATAAGACAGGAGTGAAGGAGATAGTGGCAGAAGGCATCTGAGTGATCTGAGTTGAAGAAGAAGGGAAAAGAGTGACCTCAAGGCTAATAGCCTCGATTTTATTTGTAAAATATGAGGAAAGATTCTTGGCTGAGATGGAAGAGGGAAGAAGAATCATGGGAGGATAGAAGCTCAGTGAAAAGTTTTGGAAGAGCTATTATGAAAGCTGGGATGGTAAATTGATATGAGAAGTGTAAAGGATTGCTTAGCAGCATTTAGGACCCACTTAAGGTTGTGTAACATAAATCTATAGTCAACACAATCAGGATAATTGCATGATTTTCTCCATCTTTATTCAGTAACCAGTATATAGAATCAAAGGCAACAGATGGCAGGAGTGATCCAAGGCCAAGCCTTGGTAGGGCGGAATACAAGATATGATAATAGGGGCAGGGACTCAAGAGGAAAGGACAGTGTAGAATTCAATTTAATGGGAAAAGAGAAGAGAAAAGTTATTGCATGGGTGATAGCCTAGGAGAAAACTAAGAGGTGATAGAACTGGAGGTGTGAAGGGCGAAACCCTCTACCCCACATTATTCTGTAATAATTTTGAAATATTTTTATCGATTATGTTTTAATATTGGCTACCCCATGATATGAACACTTGACCTTATTCACTTCCTCACTTCCAGCAGACTAAGCTGTACATCTTTCTCTGTATGGGTGTGTGCTTTTGTGATACATTGACTTAAAATATACACCCTGCATTTGTATCTTCTATCCCTTCTTATGCAAATTGTGTTATAAAAGGAGGCTGCTCTTAAGGTTCAAAGACTTCTGTTGCTAATCAGAGTCCTGCTTTATTATGAGACCAACCCTCTCTCAATAAATCTATTTCATTTTGGCTTGGAGCTTTGTTTTATTTTTTGGTGTCTTGGCTAAAAAATTTTCTCCACAGGGATCATGTGTGTGGATGAAAAGTAAGATTTGGTATGGGAAAGGAGAAGTAGAAAGCCAATGGATTATAGTCAGAGAAGAAGGTTTCAGAATCCTTAAGCATGGATATAGTGCATTGTTGATGATGACAGCCTCAAGAATATGACCATTTTTGGGGGGGGGGGTGGTAGGAAGAAAAAATTATGGTAAGTGTAACGATTAAAAATGATAAAGGCTGATATTATGAGGAAAACTAATATTTTAATTAAAGCCATGTTAGTAGAATAAATTGGACCACATGCCTGGCTAAGATCTCTTCAAACTGCCCACCAGTCCATACCTTCTATACCCTTTGGCTGCTTCGTACGAAAGAGAGCAGTCAAAGCCTCATCTCCCCATTTAAGTCACGCTCTACGTTGGTTAAAGTCATCACGTCCAAAACCAGAAATCCATTGGATCACGGAAAATGTGGTCTCAAAGTCCCCCACATGTCCACAGGAAGTTTGTCATATATCTACATATCTTGAGGCTCAGATGAGCCCCAATACCTCTAAATGGAACCCCAGAAATTCTAAATAACACAGAAGTGAGTGAGAAACTGAACAGTTAGGCTGTTTGAGGGAGCATCGATGTGTATACTGAAGTCACTTAGTATGAAGGAATGAATTAGAGAAAAGGATTATAAACCAGGTACTGAAATAAGAAAGTATTCCAAAGGGGCCAAGATGGCAGACTGGGACAGCTGCCTAGTTGTACTCTCCCAACATTCTCCTCCAAAGAATTTGAAATAACCCTTCAAATAAAATTTTAGAGCAGTAGAGCCAACAAAAAGTCAGAATGAGACATTTTTGCAGCCTAATAAAACTTAGAAGGCCAGCAGGGGAGATGAGTATCATTGGAGTGGAAGTTGGCCCATAGTATGGCAGCAACAGCCTGAGCCATGGGGCTTGGAGGTGGATCTGATATTAACTTGCAGCTGTAGCCACTCTTGGAGCTCTGAGCCTAGAGACTGGAAAAGGATCTGGAAAAGGATCTATAAAGAACTGGTCAGAAACAGATTATAAGGGCCTCCTTTTGGGGAGCAGATGGTGCTGATTTGCAAGTGTATTGGCCATATACAATTCTGAGTTGCACCTCCAGGGCCAAGAGGAGCCCTGGTTAGTTCCAGGACCAAGAGAAGTGCTAACACTGGCGACTGCAGGGGAGCAGGGAAGAGACCAGAGCCCAGATCAGTGACCAGCAGTGACTTTATCTCTCTTCAGATTATAACATCTTGGAAGCACTAAAAACTTGCAGATGCCCAGAACTATCTCTGGAAATAGCAGCAAATGCAGTCTATATGGGGTCAGGTTGGGGCTGACTTCAGCATTATAGCTAGCAATAGAATCAAACTTGCTACTTGATTTATTATCATATTAATGTGTAAAAGTAAATATTTATTGGTGTGCCATGATAATTATCAGCAAATCTGTAATATCTACAATAATAATAATATTTGTGTGGTGTATATAAAACATGTATAGCAGTTTAAAATTTGCATATATTTTCTCATTTATGCCTTGCAACAACTTTGGGAGGTGCTATTATTATCCCCATTTTACATGTTAAAAAATTGAGGCAGAAAGATTAGGTAAGGTAGCTAATAAATGTCTGAGGCTGGATTCAAATCCAGAACTTTCCATTTCCTAGTATAGAAATCCAACCACACTCTATTATCTAGGCTCAGGAAAAAAAACCAGTATACTGCCCATGTTGTGTTGGAAACCCGTTATATTACAAAGATGGAACAGAATGGGACAATAGGGGTGATGCCCGAGTGATGTTTAAAAGTTGCCACTCAAGTGGTATTGGTAAGGGGAGTACTTTCACATTTGGGCTGTTAATATCTCTCTTCCATGTGGTCCTTAGCTGAGGATACTTGCTTAGCTCTTCCTGACTCCAGCTGAGAGTTAGCTTCCTCTAACCAAGATCTTCTTCATAGTGATGAGGATTCAAGGCCAGGGATCACACAGGTTAGTGTTTACTGTCAGAATGACTTCCATAGGCTACTTCAGAGCTGATATTTTATATTTTTCTTGGAAGCCATGCTAATACCCAACTTCTAAATGATGGGTTATATGTTTGTTGACCCAGTTCAAATTGCTCCTCTATTATGTAATATCCATTTTCAAGTAGGCAGTTCAAGAACTTATAAAGGAAAAAAATTGCATCTTTATTTTGACTAGTTGAAATAATTCCCTTCAACCACTCAAAGATATTATACTGAGAAGGAAAGGGTCCACGTTAGGGCCAAAAGGTTAAGAACTTGGGTCCTAAATCTGGTCCTCTTTTCTAGATACACTTGAAGCCAGACTCCCTTTTTGAGAAAGCCTTAATGGTAGGGGTAAGGGATGAAGAGAACTTGCCAATTTGTAAAAATGGTATGGTAGTAAAGATTTAACTAGCAGTCTAGTTCTTTTCAGAATGCCCACAATTCTAGGTGCCTCTTCTGATGGGCCTCATAAACATGGGAGATTATTTAATGGCTTGGAGTTTACAAAAGAATGGGAGAAAGGGATCACTGCCTCTGAAGTCAGAGAACCTGGTTTCAGATCCTATGTTTGATGCTTATTACCTGTGTGACAGGGGGCAAGACCACTATATGCCTCAGTTTCCTCAACTGTAAATATGAGATTTCCATGGCTCTTTGAGGTCACTTCCTGCTGTGATTTTTTTTATCTCTGTCTTCCTCTTTCCTTCCCTCCTCTCCTTCATCCTCCCTGTATATATTTGTATATGCAGATTTTGTTTCAATAAGTAGCAAAGAGAAATTGGAAAGATATACTGATTATATTACCAGAAAAATGAATGAGCTCTTCCTCTGTGAATGAGGTATCTCAGCTCAAACCAAGAGAAAAGTCCCAATCTTGTTCAAGGAGAAATTCCCCAAAGGTTCTAGGGGGATAAGTAAGAAATCAGGAAAATGTGGGGGAGTTAGTGTTCTCTCTATTTTCCAATTCTTTTTCTTTTTCTACCCTACTATGAGTACCCCAAAATGTCTTAAACCATGTGTGACTCTTAAAAGAAAGAAAATTTCCAGTGTTTGAAGCACAAGGTCAAGGAGATCAGCAATTCCTGTGGGATTGATGAAGATTTGTGCCAAGACAGAAGACTTGTTTTGAGGTTCAAGGAAGCAGCTATTTGACAAATCCAAATGCTGGACTTCCCCTTGCCAGATTCCTACAAGTACCTTAGTTTGGCTTTCATTTTGGCTCCCCTATCCCTGAGACTGAAGGTAAAATCAGAACAGAGAATCACATTTCCCTTTTATCTCAGAATCCATTCTCTTCTCTTTTATAGCATGGCAGTTTTCTGTAGTCTTGGCTGTTGATGGGTAATTGCAATATTGCTGCAAATTTCCTGCAGGCTTGTAGGATATAAATCAGTTTAATTGGGCCTTGCTGGGGATTCAAGGATCTGTTATAGGTTTATTCTTTTTTACTCATAATTTTATACACATAAGATTTTGAGATATATTTTATTTTTATGCAGAATTTAATTTTTCTCTTCTATTTGGGTTTATTTTGGGGGGTGGGGTTTCTTTTGAAAATTGATTCATATACCTTATTCTGTGTATTGGCTCCTTGCTGGAAGAGTGGTAAGGGTGGGCAATGGGGGTCAAGTGACTTGCCTAGGGTCACACAGCTGGGAAGTGTCTGAGGCCAGATTTGAACCTAGGACCTCCTGTCTCTAGGCCTGACTCTCAATCCTCTGAGCTACCCAGCTGCAACCTCATTAAACCAACAAAACCAACAATTGCCTAGTCTGGAAGATTGCTCTCCAACAGAGTTCATGATGCGTGCTGGCAAAAGCCAACAAATTCCAGGTCTTTGTTAACAGATGCCTACGTCAAATCTTGAACATCAGATGACCTGAAAAGATCTCCAATACCAGACTCTGGGAAAGAACAATTCAGTATCCATCCCATCAGTCAGGACGCTATGAAAAAAATATGGAACCCACCAGGAGGGAGGAAAGTCAGAAGGCCAAAACAGACCTGGCAAAGATATGCCCAGTTGGGGGAAGTTGCCCAGTACAGAGTCCATTGGCATGAGATGTCCAGTTGGGGGAAGTTGCCCAGAACAGAGTCCATTGGCATGAGATGGTTGTAGCCCTATGCTCCTCTGGGAGTCAATAGGAATAATAATAATAATGATGATAATAATACCTTATACCTCAGCCATGTATCCTGGAGTGATTCTGATGTTGGTCAACACCCTCCTCAGAGGGGGTTGTAAAATTATCCTAAAATCCAAGGCTTAAAATCTTTTGGAGAAATTTTAGGAAAAGAAAATCACCAACACCCCAAAGCAGATTTTTTTGGAGAAAGTGCCATAAGGATGCCTGTGAAAACCACATGCTGTATCAAAAGATACATAGTGGACTTTGGGATATAATGAACGGAACTGAAGGGAGTTGAACATATCACTTATTCTGAATGTAAACTCTTATGCCAAAGGGGAATTCCCCCTAATTGGCTTTTTGTCAATGAATCTATCAATCATTTTTGTTTTCTTTCTCTTTTCTTTTCCTCTTAAACCCAAATTGTTGTAATTCTCTCTAGGTAAAGTGCAATGTTTTACACATCTCTAGACAGAGAATCTTTAGAGGTGTAAGATGGTTATGTGTAATGAGACTAGGCATATTAATCTCCTTAAGACCCCAAGTGGGGAGATTTTAACATGCTCTTCTCCCAGTAGAATCACAGGGGGGATTATGTGAAGGGAACCCCCTCCCCTCAGGGTTGTCCAACCTGCGTCCCTATGCTGCATGACCGGACATCAAGTGAACACACAGGTAATGCGTCTGAGCCAAAAGAGAGGATTGTAAAAGGGAAAAGGGGGTTTTTGGGTCAAATATTATGTTGAAGGTTGGTCATCAGAGGATTGAACAATTATCAATCCTCAATTAAGAATAATCTCAAGTCAAAATTGACTTATGGAAGTTTATTTACAATTAAGAAGAGAGAGAAAGTAAGAAAGTAAGAAAATTAGAGAGAGAATAAGATAGGATAAATGATCTAACACACTGAGTAATTTGCTCCAGCCCCTGGTTCAAACCAGACAGATTAACTAGTCCTTAATTGGAAAAAGGTCAAGCCTTGAGCCAAGGCCCAAGGCCCAAAGGCCCCACAGGCATATGAAGCAAAGCTTCAGTCACAGAGTCTCTTTGAAAGGGAAGTTCCTTAAGAGAAGTTCAGGAAGATTCAGTCTTTACACTTACCATGTGGAATGCCCTGGTCACGAACCAGCAGAGATCCTTCAGGTCCCCTTCACAAAACCAGAAGACCTCTCTCCAGCAGAAGCCCTCCTGACTTACTCAACTCTCTCTTTTTAAAGGGGTCACTTATGTGTCACTTCCTATGCCTCTCTCCTAGTTTGCATGTCCAATCACAACAGATGCTTCTCTTAGGACTGCCTAGGGAGCAGCCAGTTGATTCTGATTCATCACCCACTCTAGCACACGTGGGTTATGAATCTCCCAAAATTGGAGATGTTCTCACCTTTGGTGATTAAATCTAAAGATGGGCAGTATAGATTTAATCTAATTGTCACAGGATAAAAAATGGGGTGCAAGGGGGTTGATATCTTTCTATACCCTTCGATGGTGGTGGTGGAAGATTATGGCTGAGAGAGAGAGCCATGTGGAGAGACACGTGGTTAGATTAGAAATAGTCTTTAATCTCCCTCTATCTCTCTGTTCTCTATTTCAAGTAATATTAGTAAACTCTTTTGAAACTAAAAATCTAGAGTTAATTTAACTTTAGCAGGTATATCACCTGTCAGACTGGGTGAGAAGTTTATCCTTCCACTTGAGCAATAGCACAAGAAGTGTCTAAAGTCATACTGGAGCAAATTGTTCCTAGATATGGGCTAGTTGAGAACACTGATTACAACAATGACACATTTCACTGACAAAGTATTATAAAACATAATGAGGGCATTGGAAATAAACTGGCAATTTCATACCTCCTTGCATCTTTCCACCTCAGGGTAGATGCAAAGACTGAATCAAAGTCTAAAACAATAATTAACTTGGTTAACCTTGGAGACAGGCCTCCCTTGGACTAAGTGCCTTCCATTGGCTTTATTAAGAACTAAACCTAGAAGAGACTTAGGCCTCTCCCCGTATGAGATCCAATTTAGATATCCCTATTTGGGAAGAAAAACAAATCCACATACATTCGATACTAAAGATAAGTTTCAGGAATTATGTGTATTCCCTGTCTGCTACTCTTTTTTTTTCCACCAAAAAGTGTTGATGGCTCAGACTACATCACTAGGGTTCCCAGTACACTCAATTTGATCTGGAACCTGGGTCCTGGTCAAGAGAAGAAAGGTCAACAAGCTGACTCCTGCCTGGGATGACCCCTTTCAGTTCCTTCTGACTACTGACACTGCAATGAGGATTGTAGAAAGAGGGTGGAATCACTAATAGCATCGACAAATATCAAGAGGAGATAAGTGGACTGTTACCATTACCACAAACCCTTTAAAATTGACTCCATCCAGGAAGTGACTTATGAGAAATTGGAGACTTACAGCCAATTTTTATTGCACTAGGGTTCTTGGTGGTATTATTGGCTATAGTAGGCATTCTTTACTGCTGTTGCCCATATTCTCTCTGGCTAAGGTACTACACTGTCAGACAATCCACACTACCCTGGCAATATTTCTTTGGCTCAGGTCATCAATATGCAAAGGGCATTGACACTAACATTAGGATGGGCAGCCATAGTTCAAAGCAAAGTGATAGTTATAGGTTCAGACACTACTAGTGAAAAATATTTATGGAGATGGAACATGGAGTAGGACAGACAAAATAATCCAACTCAGTATTGGGGAAGGGTCTCAAATCATAAAGATAGACCCATGCCCTTATTTGTTTTCACACTGAGTAGGCCCAACTAACTGGGCTCAACAAACATTATAATAAGTAGCTTTGTCCTCCTGTCCAAGTTGGGCATCTGTGTGACCACTGGTCTGCTGTCTGGTGGACAACTGAGTACCAGGGATGGACTACCCTCCACCCTTGGACCTGGAGTGGGAAGCTGCCTTTATAATCTACCAGCCTACCATCAACAACTAAGGGGGTTCCTTTACCTGTCTATCAAAATCTTTAAGGAAAGATGGGCTGGGCATTATAGACTTGAGATAGAAGACTGATAGGATAAGGACAGGTAAGGACTTCATGGAAAGATTAAAGTTTGTCCCTGTTAAAAGAATAAGTCAATCAAGCAAGGAAATACACCCAGGGTTGCTGAGCCCTAAGTTACCTCAGCCAACCCCTCTAGGGACCCTCCAGTCAGAGCCCAAAATAACAGTGGTCTGGGATCTAAAACAAGCCATTGAAATAGACACAGGAGACTAACTCCTACTGGGAGTAGGTAATGTATACCATCATATCCTTGGAAAAAGCAATTGTTATCCTTGTACTATGGGTAGACCTAAAGCCCAGGTTGTCCCCTTCTTCTGGGGCTGGGAACCACATGGTATCTTTTTATCACATGATTATTTATAGCCCTTAGATCCTGTACAAAGCAATAAAATAGGTTTTCCATCTGGTCCTGGCTTTGGTTTTTGTTGTTGTTTTGTTTTGTTTTTGTTTTTACAGGGAGAATAGGTGTATTATATTCAGATTTGCATGTGTGTAAATGGAATTAGCTCACCCTCATTCATTCTCTAGACTTTAGCCACCAGAAATAATGTCACCCCACCCAACTTAGAATTAAGTGGGGAGGGGGAGGTCTGTGACCCACATATGATAGTAAGTGACAAATCAAAAACAAGTGACTGCCTCCTGGGCAGTCCAAAACAAGGTTGAGGCTGCCATTTGTCCATGTGAAACTAGAGGTGGATGCAGGAAGTGACAAAAACTACTATCTTTTAAATATGATGGTAACTTCCTGTGGGGGGCTTTTGCACTTTTGAACTTGGTGATGAACGAGTTTGGGTGAGACCTCAGACTGATTCCCTTTGAATTGTCACATGAGTAAGTTGGGCTATTGTGGGAAGCCAATAAGAGAATAGATAAAAATCTGAGACTCCTCTTTTGACCCCTTTTGTGATCCTTGTGATTTCTTCTTGAAAAGTATTGTGACCTTATTAAAAAGCTTTAAGTTCCTATCAAACCTGAATTTAAAGGGTCAACACTGTTAACACAGCAAGGAATGCTGCTGCCTGTTATAGCCAAGGCCAAGATCCTCCCCAACTTGGCTTGGCTTTCTGATAAGAAGCCAGTCAAAATTCAGCC
>NW_025361802.1:0-1091 GCF_016433145.1 Gracilinanus agilis
TCCTTCCTTCCTTCCTTCCTTCCTTCCTTCCTTCCTTCCTTCCTTCCTTCCTTCCTTCCTTCCAAAAAAACACAACACCCTTACTAAGTATCAATTCCAAGGCAGAAGGCCACTAAGAGATAGGCAGCTGGGATTAGGTGACTCAGACAGGGTCACTCAGCTAAGAAGTATGAGGTCAGATTTGAATGCAAGATCTCTCATCTCCAGGCCTGGCTCTCTATCCACTGAGCCACCTAGCTGCCTTTTTAGAAGTCTTTCCATTATAAAATGTTGTCTCTACAGAATAATAAATCTTAGAGGGAATGTGGCAAAATTGGGACACTAATGCATTGGTGGTGGGGTTGTGAATTGATCCAACCATCCTGGAGGGTAATTTGGAACTAGGCTCAAAGGGCTTTAAAAGAATGCCTGCCTTTTGATCCTGCCATACCACTACTAGGTTTATATCCCAAAGAGATTAAAAAACAAACAAACAAACAAACAAAAAACGGAGCAAGGACCTGTTTGTACAAAAATATTTATAGCTGCACTTTTTGTGGTGGCAAAAAATTGGAAAATGAGGGGGTGTTCCTCAATTAGGGAATGGCTGAAGAAATTGTGGTATATGATGGTGAGGGAATATTATTGTGATTGATTTCTATAAGAACTAGAAAGACCTACATGAACTGATGTGGAGTGAAATGAGCAGAACCAGGAGAACACTGTACACAGTACTGAAACATTGTGGGACAATCAAAGGTAATTTACTGCTATTAATAACAATGCAATGATTCGGGACAATTTTGAGAGACTTATGAGAAAGAATGCTATCCATATCTAGAGAAAGAACTGTGGGAGTAGAAATTCAGAAGAAAACATATAATTTATCACTTATTTATATAGATATGTGACTCAGAATTTTGGTTTTAAAGGATTACTCTTTTACAAAAATGAATAATATAGAAATGGGTTCAAGTGATAATATATATACGTATAACTCAGTAGAATTGCTTGTCAACTCCAGGAGGAAGAAGGAATGAGGAGAAGGAGAAAACATAAATCAGGTAAGCTTGGAAATTTAAAAAAAAAAAAAAATATATATATATATATAT
>NW_025361803.1:0-2248 GCF_016433145.1 Gracilinanus agilis
TGAGATTTTTGAGTAGACCAGAAGAGGGAACAGATTGGGGAACAGTTCAGAGTTCAGCTTTATATAAGGAGAAGACCACCTTATCAAAAAATGTAGTGAACCTATAAAAAAGGAAAAGGGGGTTGGGGGTTGGATATTAATATTTAAAGGGTTGGTTGCCAAGAATTGAATAAATATCAATTCTAAAATGATTTTAGTAATTTATTTATAAAATATAGAAAAGAGTGGAAGTAGAGAGATGAGAAGAGATTAGAGTAAGAAATCTAGCTTAAAGAACTAGACTATGTACTCAATTCTTGGCTTTATTCTAGCAGGGCTCCAGAGGTCCCAGCCAGAGAGCCTAAAAGTCAATTAACAAGGGGTTTAGCCACAAGGGCTTCTTCCCATCAAGAGACCTTTGGGAGGCTAGTGCCTCCAGGGAGACTAAGGTAGTTAGTCTTCTTCACTCACCACATGTAGTTCTAAGGAAGAGATATAAGAACAGTCTCACCAAGGTCTCAGGTCTCAGGTCTAGCAAGCAGCATCTCCAACTCGACTTCCAGCTCTAGGAAACGAATAAGAACTGGCTCACAGGAAGTTGTCACTCCCTTTTAAAGGTGCTTCTTTTTTTTTTTGTCACTTCCTGTGCTTTTCTCTTAGTTTACGTGTCCAATCACAATAGACACTTTGCTTAGGACTGCCCAGGGGGCAGTCAGTCAATTCTGATTCATCACACACTCTTGCACACGTGGGTCACAGACTTCCACTTGAGAATTAAGTGGGGTTGTTTTCACCTTTGGTGATTAAATCTGTGTCATTTAAAATCACTAGGGATACTTGGAACTACATTTCCCGTGATCCCTAAAGGGTTTCCTGTTTTGGCTTACGTATTCAAGGTGAGGGACGGTTTTTAAAATAGGGGGAAGTGACTTGGAACTTCCTCTTTAGCTACCTGAGCACACGGAGAGAGGAAAGGTAAATGGCTGAGGTGATGTTGGAATAAGTTTCTTACAGGCGTGTGGTCAACTTATCTCTATCAGCATGGCTTTTATTAAAATACTATACTCCTTTTTGATCTCGGCCCTCATCATTTTTAATCATAACACATCTAAGAATGGGCAGGGTAGGTGGTACTCTCATTATCACAAACTGGCATTGATCTTATTAACAATCTGACCAGAGATAGAGAGAAAGGCATCTAAATACTAGGACCAACAGTTATTAGCTCTCCAAGGAAGATAGTTTGTAAATAAAACATCTTATGAAATGCTGCCATATAACTCCTCTATCATGGTGATCAGTGCCATCCTGCCTTCATAGTCTGTCCTCACCTTGAAGAAACTTGGCTTTCTGAGCCATATTGGATATTGGCACAAAAGTTTTCAGTCCTTTAAAGACAGGAGGCATCCAATTAGAAAAATATGAATAACACCACTACAAGAAATTTAATCTTTTAGCTCAATCTCCTTTGTATTTAAGTCAGGATTTAGTGAGATGCTGGATTAGTGAGACTTTATTTTACTCTTTGTATTTCTAATAAAACTATTTTCCTTTGAAAATATTATAGTTCTCAGTTTTCACTAACTTGGGCTGTCTCCATTCACTCATTTTAAAATCATTGAGGAA
Organism: Gracilinanus agilis; assembly: GCF_016433145.1. Taxonomy (NCBI): domain Eukaryota; kingdom Metazoa; phylum Chordata; class Mammalia; order Didelphimorphia; family Didelphidae; genus Gracilinanus; species Gracilinanus agilis. The sequence goes on from NW_025361803.1 coordinate 1,606, forward strand.
CCACTGTATAAAGTATGATAAAAGTTTAATCTGCTAAAAATTCTGGACATGGTAATTTTGAGCATTGGTAGGGCATTCCAACTGACACTGAATATGATATTCTGTGGATAGGTCTTAGTTTTTTACTAGACTATAAACTCCATCAGGGGAGAGACTTAGTATTCCCACTGCATAGTATTATGTCATGTATATAGCAACTACAAAATATTTTTACTTCAATTATTTAATTGAAGACTAGATTGTAGATTAGTGCTATCTGATTAAAATGTATATGTGTATTGTGTGTGTATGTGTTTGGTGTGTATGTATGCAAGAACCAAGAATCACATTTCTCTGTCCTGATTGTAATGTTGAATTTTAACTAATACTGACCGTTTTTAGTAAATAGTTGCATTCAAGTTATGTGGCAATGCTTCTGATATTAAGAATGAAAGGAAGCAAAAGCAGGATTGTTGAGTTCTTGGTATGCATAAATGGATAGGTTGTCTTATCATTGTAAGATATTTCTGCAACTTTTGTAGTTTCCTTGGAATGAGAATAAGAATGACAATGTAAGTTTGGAGAAAATTTTCCTGAGCTCAGTAAGCCACAAACACTATCCTTCAGTTTCCTCAAATAGCAAACCCACATGAAATAATGCTTG
>NW_025361804.1:0-4542 GCF_016433145.1 Gracilinanus agilis
GGGTAATCTGTGGATCCCAGATTAAGAAGCTCTGCTCCAGGCATGGCTCATGCCCCCTTCCACAGGGTAACTGGGTGCTGTTTGTGATTGTAGTCCTCAGGGCCCCGAGCCAACCATTCATTCAACCAACAAGCTTTTATTAAGGAATCACTATATGCCAAGGTTTCTGCTAAGGATCGAGGTTACAAAACAAGCAAAATCTAGTCCAACAAGCATTCGTTAAGGGCCTACTATGGGTTAGGCACTGGCAATCTAAACAGAATGAAAGCCAGCCCCTGCTCTCAAGGAGCTCACTCTTCTCTGGTGAGTAGAAGGAGAGGGTGGCATAAGCTGTTGGGTTAAGGCTTCCTGGGCAATGCGCTTGTACCATCCCTTCCTAACTTATAACCAGAACAGATCTGAACTGTCATATTCAGCAGTGACTGAAGGGCAGCTATGTAGCTCGGTAGATAGAGAGACAGCCTGGAGATAAGAAATGCTGGGTTCAAATCTGACATTCTAGCTGGGTGACCCTGGGCAAGTCACTTAACCCCCATTGCCTAGCCCTTATGGCTCTTTTGCCTTGGAATCAATACTTATCTTGATTCTAAGACAGAAGGTAAGAGTTTTAGGTAAAAGACCAGATGGAGAGATGGAGAGACTAGACCCTAGGACTCAGGAGGTACCCATTTCTGGGTGATGTTGTCAAGTCCAGGGAGGGAGGAAGTCAGGGAGGGAGGAAGTCGGGTTAAGCATCCTGATGTGGGCAGTGGCTGAAAGAGGCAGAGACAGGATGGCGGCAAGGCAAGAGAGATAAATGGGGAAGATATCCAAAAAGCTATGAGTATCTGTTCTTCTTTCCATTCCTGATTTCCCCTCCCACCACCCCACCCCACCTGCATACCCCTGGCCTCTACCAAGGAGCTTGGAGATGTGGGGATGGTCGAAATTTGGAATCATCTGCTGGAAAGTAGGAAGGATATTAGCCTGAGTGAGGTCCTGCCAGGACACTGGAGAGCAGAATCCTAGTAGGGAGGGAAGGAGGAGGTCTTTGACCTTGACTATTCCTAACAACTTAGCAGTCCAGGGCAGGACTGGAAGGGGATGCCCTCTCCCTCACCCCCATCCCGAACCCTGTGGGGATGAAGAAGATTATTAGAGGCACTGACTGTACTCCCAGCCAAGCCCTGCCCAATACTCCTAGGCTCCAGGGACCATGGGAGGAAGAGCAGACCTGGAGGAGACTTTTACCAGGACTCAGGAGTGTTGAGGCAGGTTCCCAGGGTTATACTCTGCCAGAAGAAAGCAGTTTACTAAAGGTCTCATAAGCTTAGTGAATGTCAGTGCTGGAACAGAGCCTAGAAACCATGAAATCCAACCCCCTCCCCCCATCTTACAGGTAAGGAAACTGAGATCCAGAGAGTCACACCGTAATTTGATAGGATTTGAATTCATCTTCTTGACTTCAAGTCTTCCCAAATGATAAGTGGCAGCATTAGGAAGAGAGAACGTGGTTGTTTCAACCTAGTTCTCCTAATCTCTAAATCCAGTGCTTTTGTCACTCTGGCATACCATCCCAGGAGATGGGGTGAGGAGGGAGGGTGGGAAAGAGTGCTAGAGTAGAGCTTCCCTTTCCCCATGGAAGGAAAGTGAAATTGCGTGCTTAGAATCCCCAGAGCTCTTTCCTGTCTGTCCTCCATACCCTCTCACAGGGGGCTTGACTCTCTAATCCCATCCAGAGTCTCTCCTTTCTTTCTTTTCTCCTTCTTTTAAACCCTCACCTTCTGTCTTAGTATCAATTCTAAGACAGAAGAATAGCAAAGGCTAGACAATTGGGGTTAAAGTGACTTGCCCAGGGTCACACAGCTAGGAAGTGTCCAGATTTGACCCAGGTCCTCCAGACCCCAGGTCTGGCACTCTGTCCACTAGCTGCCATGAGTCTCTCCTTTCTAAAGTCTTAAATCTCTGTCCCAACTGCTCCCTCCCACCACCCCCTTTCCTACCTATGATATTGCTCAATTTCCAGGTTGGGCAAGACACAGTATTAGATTATAAGACACAGGCTCGTTAGTGTAATTAAAGGCTATGTGGTAAAGTAGAATGAGAGCCAGCCTCGGAGCCAGGAAGACTTGAGTTTGAGTCCCACCTTTAACACATACTGATTGTAGGTTCTTGGGAGAGTCATTTAACTTCTCAATGCCCTAGTCAATTCTCTGAGATTGTAAATTGCAGAAAAGGCACTGATTTCAATGGACAGGGAAGTTTCTTCTCCCTTGGTGGTCTCTTTGAGAGCAGGGACTAATGTTTGCCCAGTACTTGGCACTGTACCTGGCACATAGTCAGCATTTAACAAATGTGTGTCGGCTTATTGGAGGAATGTTTGATGCCAGAGATGGCTATAAGGCACGATGGCGGTGCTATATAGTTATAAGGTGTGGAGAGACTTGAATTGATGGGCTCTTTGCTTTCTTTCTCTCCCCAGAATGCAAGATTGAGAACTGTGAGGCCTGCTTCAGCCACAATTTTTGCACAAAATGTAAAGAGGGCTTATACCTTCACAAGGGCCGCTGTTACCCAGCCTGTCCTGAGGGCTCCTCAGCGGCCAATGGCACCATGGAATGCAGCAGTCCTGGTGAGAGGGCAGGGGGTACTCTAGTGGGGAGGGGGTGTTCCAGTGAAGGGGATTGGGGGGTGTGGGGAGATCTGCAAGCCTGCATCCAAAGACCACGGCTCTGGCTTGATGGGCTCTGAAGGTGGCAGCAGGGATATGGGAGAGCAAGGAGAGCCGTATTTCACAGGGCACCGGGAGCCCAGAAGCTTGATTTAACGTTTCCCCTGCCCTCGTTCCCAGCACAATGTGAAATGAGTGAGTGGTCCCCATGGGGGCCGTGCTCCAAGAAGAAGAAGCTCTGCGGTTTCCGGAGGGGTTCGGAAGAACGGACACGTCTTGTGCTGCAGACTCCCTCTGGGGACCGGTCGGTCTGTCCTAGCACTAAGGAGACCAGGAGGTGTACAGTGCAGAGGATTCCATGTCCTGAAGGTGAGCCTCTGCCCCCCAGAGCCCCCTGCCTTTCCCAAGATCCCCCTGTCTTCCTGGGCTCCTGCCCACCCCAGCCTTCCATTTCTGGTTCTCAGGATCCCTCGAGAGGGTGCCAAGTTCTCTTGGGTGCCCCTGACTATCGTAGCCAGTCCTGGCCACCCTGTCTAGGCTACCTCTGCTTCTTCAGTCTCTTCATACTTCATTTGCCCAATAAATAATGTTTGTGTGTGACTTGTGTCCAGAGCACTTTTCAGATACTCAGGGTAGCAACCAAGTGGCATCCTGAGCCAGAGGTACCATACAAGCCTGTCAGCCCCAATCTCATCCTTCCTTTTCAAACTTCTGCATTCCTAGACAATCCCCTTCCCAGAAAACCTGTACCCTCCCGGTGTGAGCCTGGTTAGTCCTTCCTTTGCCTCTTCCCTGCTAGGACCCGAGGGGAAAATACAGCTTCGATAAGACACGATCCGTGTCCTCAGGGAGCCTACAGTCCAGTAGGGGGCTGAGACGGTGATAGACAGTGTCAGATGACAAATAGATCAGTCAAGTGCAAACCAACCAATGAGTCCACAAAGACTCAAAGGGATTCTAAGAGGCAGGGTGAGGAAGGATTATATTCCAGGCATGGGGACATCCAGTACCACAGCTTGGAAACTAAAAAGCAATGCCGTGATAGCAACCTGGCTATGAAAAATGATAGCCAACATCTGCGTCTGTTTGTAACTAGGTGGCACAGGGCAGAGAATGCCAGATTTGGGCTCAAGAAGATAAGTTAAAATCCTGCCAGATCAGACACTTACTAGCTGTGTGACCCTGAGCAAATAACTTAAACCTCTCTTAGCCTCGGTTTCCTCATCAGCAAAATGGGGGTGATGATAATAGCAACTACCGTTTTGAGGATCAAGTAAGATATCATAGATAAAGTTCTTTGTAAACCTTAAAGCGCTATATAAATATTGCTACTATTATTTACATAGATCTTTACACTTACCAGAAGACTTTGAATATGTAGAGCTTCAGGGGAAGGAAGATGGCATGAGAATCCGAGCTAACCTGCGTCATTTCCCTGAGAGTAAAGGAGTCCTGTTTCCAGTCCCTCCTCGGAACCTATTCCTTTAGACAGGACCCGCAGGCTTATGCATGAGGGTCCGTGGGGATGTGGGTTGGAGGCAGGACTCAAAAAGTGACAATATTGAGGAAGGATGACCCCAGCCTAGGACTCCAGGTTTCTGGAAAAGAGGAACTTTGGCCTAGAAGTTTGAATCACTCTGATGAGGATATGTGGTTGGAGAGATAGGATAAGAATGGCTTCTGGGGAGGAGGAGTTTAAACTGGAGATGTTTAGCCTGGGGAAGAGAGGACCTAGGGGGAACATAATGGCCATCTTAAAGTATCTGACAATCTGTCAATTGAAAGAGAGATTAGACTAAAATAGGAGGCAACCCATTGCCAGAAGACTAAAATAGGAAGGAAAGAAGGAAGGAAGGAAGGAAGGAAGGAAGGAAGGAAGGAAGGAAGGAAGG
>NW_025361805.1:0-6686 GCF_016433145.1 Gracilinanus agilis
AAGTAGTCTAATCCCACCTCTGATACTTACTACCTGCTGAAGGAAACAGAGACACTGACCAACCCTGAAATTATTGGTATAGTCATGGCAAGGGTCAAGGACCAGTATAAAAAAGGATATGGTGGCGAAGGCAATTTTCTTGTTGTGGCCATATCAGAAACTCACAGGGTTAATAAGTGCTGGAACCTTCAAGAGAAAAATTATTAGTGGGGTTTTTGCTAAATTGACTAGATTAATCCGGTATTGCTCAACAGGTTATTAAGGAAACTTTGCTTCAGCGACCATTCTGGCACTTCTGAGCATCTTTACAAACAACTTTGGAATTTACATATCAAAAATTACCCTCAGGGGCAGCTGGGTAGCTCAGTGGATTGAGAGCCAGGCCTAGAGACGGAAGGTCCTAGGTTCAAATCCGGCCTCAGACACTTCCCAGCTGTGTGACCCTGGGCAAGTCACTTGACCCCCATTACCCTTACTAATCTTCCACCTATGAACCAACAGACAGAAGTTAAGGGTAAAAAAAAAAAAAAATTACCCTCCAGATAGATAGTAGAAAGATCTGCCAGTCCTCCTGTCTTCCAAATAGCTTCTCAGTTAAGAATCTTCTTTCTTTTCTCCTTTTCTTTTCTTTATTCCATATTTCATGTTTGCAGTTCCTCTGTGGTTTAAGAAGCTGCCCTGCCCTTTATGTTACGCTGGCCGTAAAGCCTGCAAAGCCTTGGGTAAGTCACCTGAACTGTCTGGGCCTCAGTTTCTCTTTGAAATAAGGAATCAGAGTTAGAAGGCAGATCAAAGCTTTAATTTCTTTGTGTTTTGATTTTATATGAGTATTCTTTTAGAACAATGGCCACGATGGAAGTATATTTTGCATGATAATACACGTATAACCCAGATCAAATTACTTACCATCTCTGGGAGTGGGGAGGGATGGGGGAGGGAGACAATATAGAAAACATATGTTGAAAACTGTTACATGGGGGGAAGCTGAGTGGCTCAGTGGATTAAGAGCCAAGTCCAGAAATGGGAGGTCCTGGGTTCAAATCTGGCCTGAGACACTTCCCAGATGCATGACTCTGGGCAAGTCACTTAGCTCCCATTGCTTAGCCCTTACCATTCTTCTGCCTTGGAACCAATACCCAGTACTGATTCCAAGATGGATGATAAGGGTTATAAAAAATATTTTTTAAACTGTTATATGTAATTAGGAAAATAAAATATTTTTTAAAAATAAAGACTAAAAAAATATGGATTGGCCTTGGGAAAGGGAAGAAAAATGCACTTTTTTTTAAAGATATATATATTTACCAATTACATGTAATAACAATTTCCCACTTAAGTTTTCCAGAGTTATATGATCCAAATTGTCTCCCTCTCTCCCTTCCTTCCTTATTTTTTTTTAAACCCTTACCTTCTGTCTTGGAGTCAATACCGTGTATTGGTTCCAAGGCAGAAGAGTGTAAGAGTAGGCAATGAGGGTCAAGTGACTTGCCCAGGGTCACACAGCTGGGAAGTGTCTGAGGCCAGGCTTGAAAGTAGGACCTCCCGTCTCTAGGCTCCTTTCCGTCCTTATGATAAGCAATTTGATCTGGGTTATACATCTGTTATCAGACAAAACATATTTCCATACCTTCTTCCCTTCTTTGCAGAGGTCACAGACCATGGATGTGGATTGTTACTTTTATTGTTAGATTTGGCTGAAGTGAAAGTTTTGATGAATAGGCTTTTTTTCCTTTGCTTTTTCTTCATTATTATAAGAGATGATTTATAGGGACAAGAGAGGAAAGTATCTATTTGGGAATGACTGATAGAAAAACAAAAGACATCAATAAAAGTTAAATTTTTAAAAGCTCCTCTCTTCTCTTTTTGTCTGTGTGTGCACATGTGTGTGTGGAAGGAAAGCTACAAATATGGAATACTGCATCAACTGCCAGGCTTGGCTGATATATTGCTTAGTTTTGCTGCTTTTTCTTTTTTCTTCTTTATTACAAGGGCTGGTTCACTAGGTAGGGGAGGGGATGGAGGTATTTAGAAATGAAGGTGACATCAAAACAAAGCTATCCATAAAAATATTGGAAAAGAGATCAAATGAGTAGTTGAAGTGGACCATCTCTCCAGTCTTTAGCAGCACTAGACCCCATGATCCTGTGATGCCCCAAGGCCTCATATGGAGAAACATCTCATCCAAGGAGCCAGGGAGCAGGAGGAGGGTTTGCTAAGATAGAATGCGAGCACATTTTGGGTTTATTACCAGGGATGCATAGAAAGTCCATTCCCAGAGTTTTTTCCATTGGGACTGGATGACTCATTTTGGACATTCAGAATGAGGCAAGAGGGAGGGAAGCTGGAATAGATTATCTGTGAGGTCTCTTCCAAATCTGAAATCCAGAGGATCTAGACAATTCAATAAACTCTTAAGGATGGATTAGCTACTTCCCTGCCTTACTTACAGAGATAGCTGTGGCTCAGTGGTGAAGAGTGCTGTTCCTAGAATCAGGGAGGTCTGAGTTCAAATTCAGCCTCAGATACTTCCTAGCTTTGTGACCTTTGGCAAGTCACTTAACTTCCAATTGCCTGACAAAAGGATCCACCAGAAAAGGAAATGGCAATCCACTGCATTATCCTTGGCAAGAAAACCCCATGGATAGCTATGGTCCCTGGGTCCCAAGAGTCAGACATCACTGAAAACAACTGAATAACAGAACCCCTGTTTAGTCAGAGTCTTAGGTGTAGAGAGATAATAGAACTACTACTATACACATTTTTCCTTTCTTTTATTTTTATACCATATTTGGATGTTTTCCTTTTCAGGACATCTAAAAACTGACAGAGTGGAGAGGACACTGAACTTGGTGTCAGAAAAATTGGAGTTTGAACCTGTATACTCATTGTGCAGTGCTAAGCAAATCACTTAATGGCTCTGTGCCTCAGTTTCCCCATCTTTAAAATAAAGGGGATGGGGCTCAGTAGATAGAGAGCCAGACCTGGAGACAGGAGGTCCTGAGTTTGAGGACTTCCTCAAATCTAGCCTCAGATACTTCCTAGCTGTGTGATCCTGGGCAAGTCACTTGACCCCCCATTGCCTAGCCCTTACCACTCTTCTGCCTCAGAATCAATACACAGTATTGACTCCAAGAAGGAATTTAGGGTTTAAAAAAAATAAGAGGGATGAACTTAATGGCATCTATCCCTTCCAATTCTAAATTTACAATCTAAATTCATAATAATAGATTAGGCCAGTGGTCTGAAATATCTATTTCAGCCCCTTGGAAAAGACCTCTGTCAAGAGTTTTAAGCTTTCCCTGAGCCAAGGGAGGGTCAGAGTTCTGTGTACCTAAGGTCTATGAACCTTATATAAGGTATATGTACATTGGCATATGTTTAATAACCAGCTGGGGGGGGCGGGTTTAAAGTATTTATTAAATAATGCTAATTTCATCTGCATTATTAACATTCTCTCCATCACTTTATGAGTCTAAAAATCAACAAAACAATAAAATCAAGCCCTGGTTGTAGTATTTGCCCATTTCGGAGATAGAAATGCTCAACCTGAAAATTTAATAATCGGCTCTTGCAAGCTGGTCCCAAACCGGTTCCTGCCCACCCCCGGCTGCGCTCACAGGAATAAGGGTCAGCTAAAATATCTGGCAAACTGAACTAGGCTGGTACTCATCTCCAGCTTCTAGGCTTTGGAACTTTTGGTTTTGTTTTTAAATGTCGCGTTCTTTGAAAGAAGTGTGTGATACCGAACTGGCCACTAGAGGGCACAGTGAGGAGGGAGCCCCGGATGAGCTAGCAGAATCTCTCAGAGGGGTTCTGAAAGAACTCCAACCACCTTCCCCAGCAGAAGAGAAGTCTGGGGCTCCAGGGCTTCAGAGGTCTTCTAGTTCACCTCTCTCGTTTAACAGATGAAGAAACTAAGGCACAGAGAACTGAGGCGAATGGGTTAAATTGTGATAGGGTCATGTCCTAGATCCCCGTTGGACAAAGACAGGGCACTGGGGAACTGCTCAGTTCCCCCTCTTCCCAGCGCCTGTAGACAATTTTTTGTATGCCTCATCCCTCTGTCCAGCCTCCCAAAGCAAGCACTTCCTTCCTCAGCTCTCTCCAGTAATGCTGGGGCTCACGGAGAGCTAGAATTTGCCCTCTGGGCCCTCGAACTCATTAATGCAGTCCTAGATCATCACTGGTAAATTTGAGGTGATTAGACTAAACGACCTAGAATGACTTTTCTGGAACAAAATCTTTGGTCCAATGACTTAAGATAACAGTCTTGGCAGTGTGGTACAGTGGGAAGAGCACCAGCTTTAAAGCCAGAATACTGCGTTGAAAGGATGCCTCTACCACTTAACTACCCGGATGACCTTAGGTAAGTCACAACCTCCCTAGCCCTCAGTTTCATCATTTATACAATGGATGGGTAGGGCTAGATGGTCTTCCTTCCCTCTCTAGAATCATAATCTTCCGACTCTTTTTTGTAGTTCTCTTCAAGAACTTAACTCAGTGACAGATTTCCCTCACATGATATTCTCTTGCACAGAAATGCAATCTATCCTATTCCAAGTTGTCAATGGATGTTTTCAGACTAATTGAGCAATTTAGAAGTGACTCTCCTTTAGCTGCTAAGGCAGAGGAACATCTAGCTCTCCTGGTGGAAAGAAGAAGGAGTCTCCTTCAGATTTTTTTTCTTATTTTTATTGTCATGCAAAACACTTCCATATTGGTCATTGTTGTAAGAGCAAACTCACACACATACAACCAAAACCCCGAGATAAAACCAAAGATACATTCATGTGAAAGACAACTTCATCTCCTTCCGATTTTATTGAGGGGAAGAAGAGAAGTTCTCACTCCAGTTCAATGGTATAGTTTGGAACCCTGAGCCTGGAATCAGGAAGCTCCAATTTCAAATTCAGCATCAGTATACAGTAACAGAAATACTATATGATGATCACCAATGAAGGACTAACCAAGTCTCTAAGATAATCACAAGGGACTCGTGACGAAAAAGAAAATACAATCCACAGTCAACAAGGAATTGTTGGAGTCTGAGTGCAGATCAAAGTGTGCTGTCTTTCATTATCATTTCCTTCGTGAGATTTCTATCATATGTGTGATATGTGTCTTCTATCATGACGTGAGCGAGCAATATGGAAATATGGGCTGCGTCAAAGCACTTGGTCTAACCTAGTAACAAACAATTCACCTGGGGGCAGGAGGGAGAAGTCTGAATCCTAAAGTGTCAGAAAACAATTGTTATGTATTTCTATTATAACTGAAAAAACAATTTTCCTTTTAAAAATTCAGCTTCGGACACTCTGGACACCTCACTTAATCTCTGCCTCATTCTATAAAATGGGGATAATAACAGCACCTACCTTCCAGGGCTATTGTGAGGATCAAATGAGATATTTGTAAAGCACAGAGTGCCTGGTACATAGATCACAAGAGATAAATGCTTATTTCTATACTACGCTCTCAGCAGCTTTGTTTTTCTCAAAGCGAATTTGGGGCAACTATTCCTCAGTGATGGAGCCAGGGAGTTAAAAAAGAAAAAACAACCAAACCCCAAACCTCAAACCTCCAAATCTGCCTGTGTATGGATTGAGGTGGAGAGCTTCCCTCTCCTCCTGGTGAGAGGCAGAAAGCTTTGTTCCACTTTGAGGGAAGAGAGAGAGTACTTAAGTGAACCTCTTATAGGGAGTATTAGTATTAGGAGACCCCCAAAGAGTAAACCCCATCCATATGAGCTCCTAGATAGGATCTTGAACTATGGGTTATATTTCTATAATGGCGCATCTCTCACCAATGGCTCTCCCAATGGCTCCTGGTAAACCCCAATATTCCCAACAGATGTCTTTCCCAAGAGGTAGAAATAATTATTTCAGACTGCTGTCCTAATCGCTATTGTCATTATCATAAATTTAGAATTTAATCACTGGGAACATTAAACATTTGGCTCTCAGCTCCCTGATTACTACCAGCAGTAATGTTCACAAATATTTAGCAGAGAATAGCGTCATGAAAAGGCAAGACAAACAATAAAAACAAGCCCCTTTCCCTCGAGCTCCCCATTGGATTTCAGAACTATTCCCCCTAACCCAGGCCTGCCTTTGTCTTCTCACTTCAAACTAAGAGCCTTGAAAAGGGCAGCATCTCTTGGTATCATTTGCCACCTTCTGTCTGAGGCCCACTCATTGGCTCACCTTAGGCAATAACAAAGAGTTCCCCCTTGCCTAATCCCTGACTGGCAGTGTCCTTGCTGCTCCTAAACTGACTCTGCATCTCAGAAGATAAGGCAGCATGGAAATGTGGGCAGACTAGCTCCCAGGCCCCAGAATTCTCTGACTGTATTCTGTTTGCCAAGGGCAGGGATGAATGTGGGAAGCTCTGTTCTTGTATCCAGATGAAGAGGGAGTTCCCAGCAGGGAAGTCTTACTCTGAGGAGCCATCAGCTGCAGAGTTAAAACATGTGGAGCAGGGGCAGCTAGGTAGCACAAGTGGTTAGAGAGGCAGGCTTAGAGTCAGGAGGACCTGGGTCCAGATCTAGCCTCAGACACTTCTTAAACCCAATTGCTTAGTCCTTGTCGCTTTTCTGTCTTAAAATTAATACTAAGATGAAAGGAAGGAAGGAAGGAAGGAAGGAAGGAAGGAAGGAAGGAAGGAAGGAAGGAAGGAAGGAAGGAAGG
>NW_025361806.1:0-4479 GCF_016433145.1 Gracilinanus agilis
CTCAGTATTTTGTCTACCTGGCTTTGGAATCAGTACTATATTTGTGTCATAGAAACAATTTGTTAAGAATCCTTTGCTTATTTTGTCAAATAAAATTTAAATAATAGGCTTAGGTTCTGAACTTGGGTCAACAGATGTGAGGTGTGAGGTGTGGTTTGCTCTTGGCTTGCTCTTTCTTCCTTCCTATAACTCCTTGGTAGCTCTGCTCTCCTCTCACCCCAATGCCACAGATATTCTTTTGCCAATTGGCTGGTTCTGCTTTTTAAAGTATTTGTATTTCTTGTGCCCCCTTTATAAAGTTGTTGACTCTTTTTTTTTCATGATTTTCCTGTATCACTCTCATTTCTTCTTCTAGTTTTTCTTCTGACTCTCTTATTTGATTTGACTTGAGTTTCTTGATTAAGTCTTTTTGGACTTGGAAGCAATTCATATTTTTATTGGAGGCTTTGGATGCAGTTGTATGGACTTTGTTGACTTCTGAGTTTGTGTTTTGATCTTCCTGTTACCAAAATAACTTTCTCTGGTGAATTTCTTTTTTCCCCCTTTTTTCATGTTTTCCAGCCTTTTTCTTTTCTTTTAACTTAAACCTATTAAAGTTGGACATTGCTGAGGAGAGGATATTTCCAAGTTTCAGGTTCTTTATGTAACTGTTTCAGAGGTAGCTCTAAGCTTTTGGTTCTTCCCAGGTGTTATGAGATAGATAGAGGGTCTCTCTCCTAGCTTATGCTCTGGTCTGTGAGTAACCACAAGCACTTTTTCTGCCTTGGAACTGTGAACAGGGGCCCCTGTTCCTCTATGGCCATAACTGCTCATTAGTTTTAGTATTCCCTCTCACCCTGAGAATGTGATGCTGTGACAAGAGTCTTGAACTGAGAGCTAGAAAAGGGTTCCCTGTAGTCTCCTGAGCAGTTCTCTGACTCCCCTTTCCATCTGTGGCTGAGATCTTCAGAAGTTACCTAGACCTGTGGCAGTGGGTCCTATCTTGGCATGTTGCTTAGTGCTCTACTTCTACCCTGGTGAAACAGAACTTTTCTTCTTATCTTCTAAGTTGTTTTGAAATAAAATTATTTCACACTATATTTTGGGGGTTATGATGCTCCTTTATTCATTTTGAGGCATTATATCATATTTTTGAAGGGAATGTTGTAGAGATTAGTTGAGTCTATGCTCCTTCACTACCATCTTAACTCTACCCTCATAATTATCTTTCATCTGCAATTTGAGATGGAACTTGGACACCACTATTTCTGCTACTTCTATGCCACTAAAACTTACTCTGGTAAATAGGAATAATAGCAGTTTTTTTGTTTTTAAAGTACAGTTGCGTAAAAAATAATATTTCACTTTGAATAGTCAGCCATTTCACATTTTGTATCTATGTGATGTCCTAAAGTAAATTAAGTTCATCTTAAGATGAAATAATGAACATAGTTTATTTGCTTTGTTATTTTGTTTATCTAGAAGTGACTGTTAACATATTTTGTGTTAGGAACATCTTTTTCAATCTGGTGAAGTGTATGGAACCTTTCTCAGAATAATGCTTTTTTTTAAAATCATAATTGATGAAACATAACATTTAATTAAGGTAATTATTTCCCCCACATGTTAAGAACCTCTGACTAGAGGCAGGTAGATATGCACAACAAAATCTTAACAACATAAAAAAAAATGAGAGAATAGAAAAAATAAAAAGTGAGAATTCGGGGGGCAGCTGGGTAGCTCAGTGGATTGAAAGCCAGGCCTAGAGACAGGAGGTCCTAGGTTCAAATCCGGCCTCAGACACTTCCCAGCTGTGTGACCCTGGGCAAGTCACTTGACCCCCATTGCCTACCCTTACCACTCTTCCACCTATAAGTCAATACACAGAAAGTTAAGGGTTTAAAATAAAAAAAAATTTAAAAAATAAAAAAAAAGTGAGAATTCGATCTGAATATTGTTCCTTCTCATAGCTGAATCCTCTGCTCCTCAATAAATGATATGGAAGATTGATAAATTGATTAAATCTTTCAATTAGTCATTTGTTTTTATTTATTATCGTCTATTAAACTCAATACTCTTATCACCACTCTTTCCTCAATATCTTCTCTTCCTTTAGTCATTATTTTCCTGTGTTTATTTTTGGTTTTATTGGTATAATTCCCATAATGATTGGAGTAATTTAAAGTACACTCTGATTTGGGATTAAACTGAAATATGGCCAAGATATTATTTACAAGAAGTTTTCCTAACGCATTCAAACACATCAATGATAGATTTAGCTCCAATTTAACCTATAATAAATTTATAAAAAAATAGTTCTGCTAAAGAACAGAAGATATTATATAGAACTTGATTTTCTAAATATAAACATTAATTGCAAGTTACTCAAATCTCTTTATTATGTAAGCCTCTCTTTTAATCTTAAAGAGAAAAATTTATACTGCGTAATCTCTAAGTTGTTTTTGAGTTCTACTAAATATAGAAAAATCATGAGGAAGAGGTCTAACATTATTTTATTAAAGAATAAAAGACATGAACATAAATCACCAAAATATATATGTAGTCATCTTTCAAGATGAAGTTTTAGCCTTATTGTCTATTCCTTAATATCTTTGTCAGTATGTATGTATGTATTTATGTGTGTATATTTTGTGTGTTTTGTTTTGAAATAAGAGTATTGTATTGACTTTTCAAATGTACTAAAACCATTTGAATCATTTTTGTCAACAAAGAATGTACAGTAATGGAAAATACTTTATATAATAAAAGCAGGAAAATCAATTTAAAATATCTGGAAATGGAAACATTTTATATATGGATTTTTGTAAACTTCCTTAAAAAGACAATAATGTAGATTATTAATTAATGTATCCTCTCTGGTATATGAGAATGTTGTTGGTTTTTCAAAATTATCCCCAAGGAGTAACTTTATAAAATATAGAACAATAAACACTGGTTCTCAATTTTTATATCAGTTTTCTTACTTAAACCAGTTTTCTTTGAAGTTCAACTTTTAATTTTCTTTTACTATTTCAGAGTTTTTGTATGATTTGTATTTAATTCCACACATAAATACTAAGAAGAGGGGAAAATGTCAAGCATTTATATTGTGCTTACTTTGTATAAGGGGCTCCTTTAAGTGTTTTTAAATTTTTTCTCATTTGATCTTCCCAATAGCCCTACAAGATAGGTGCTAATAATTATCATGTTACAGTTGAAGAAATTGAGGTAAATAGAGGTTAAATAATTTGCCCAGGTATGCAGGTATTAAATGTCTCATATTGTTTTTGAACACATCTTCCTTCCCCCAACCCCAGCATTCTATCCAGTGCACTATCAATTGCTTGAATAAAATAAATGTACTGTATCTATTTTTTTTTGTATCATCCTTAGTATAGGTACCATTAGTTGGGGAGCTAAATTGTTCATTGAAATTTTAAAAGTCTGATAGCTACATTCCTAGTAAGATATACTTTGTCTAAATCAGTGAGTCTTAATTAGATAAATATATTTTTGTTGTAAAGGATATTTCATAATATCCTTAAATGATTTGCATTAATACACTATTCTCACTATCATTTTAAAAAATCTGGTGTATTATGTTATAAGAGTTGGCCTAAGACTTTTCTTTTTTAACTTGATACCATTAGGGCTGTTAAATCTATGTTTGGTATGAATCTCACAGAAAAAGTCCAAATGAAAAATAATAAATTTTGTAAATACAATAGAACAGTGTACTCTGAAAATACCAGAAAGAGTTTATGTCTTGGCAGTCAGAAGAAGCAGAGGCAATGTAGAGGTACGGTATGAGGTAACCAATAGTTATAGAACATAAAACATCACCTTTGACTTACTGAGAGAAAAAGTATTGAATTTGGAGCCAGTGGATACAAGTATGAGCTCAAGGCCTGTGATTTATGCCTCTGTGACCTTAGGCAAACCAATTTACTTTTCTGATACTCTTTCCTCATCTGTAAGATTAGTAGTTTGAACTATTTCTTTGGCCCTTTCCAGCTCTAATTACTTTTATCTTTAATTATAAAATGAATTTATTTTTTTTGAGTATTCCTATTATAAGAAGGAAACTTAATTAAGCTGCCCCTCTTTCATTTTAGCTTAAGAATCTCTTTTGTTTGATACTTGAAACTCTGTGATTTGTGTCAAGAATTTAGTGCCAGGAAAAAAAGGCTGTGTATGTAACCAGATTAAGAATGGAGTGCCAGGATAATACCTGAGTTATAATTTCGAGTGTCTGGATTGTTAGAGTAACTTTTAAGTGTGTGTATGTGTTATCATATTATTATTATTATTATTATTATTATTCCTATTGACTCCCGGAGGAGCATAGGGCTGCAACCATCTCACGCCAACGGACTCTGTTCTGGGCAACTTCCCCCAACTGGGCATATCTTTGCCAGGTCTGTTTTGGCCTTCTGACTTTTCTCCTCCCTGGTGGGTTCATATTAACCATAAGTAAATTACTATGTTAATCATAAGTGT
>NW_025361807.1:0-6027 GCF_016433145.1 Gracilinanus agilis
CTCTCTCTCTCTCTCTCTCTCTCTCTCTCTCTCTTTCTTTCTTTTGTGTTTTTTTTGTGCAGCTTTGTAGCATAGTGCATAGAGTGACAGACCTGAACTCAGGAGAACCTAGATTCAAATCTAACCTCAGACACTTCTTAGCTGTGTGGCTCTGTCCAAATTATTTGATCCCAATTGCCTTGTTCTTGCTGTCCTTCTTTCTTAGAACTAATTCTAAGGCAGAAGGTAAGGGTTTAAAAAAATAAAATAAAAAATATTTTTTCTTCACTTCATGTCAACAAAATTGGTTTGTTTTTTAATCCTGTGCATTGTATTTTATGACTTTAAAAACGTTTTTTTCTGAAAAAGACCACAGGCCTCACTTGACAAAGGATCTATGGCACAGCGAAATTTAAGAGACCTGCTTTAATGTCTACCCTACAGGTGTTAGGAGAATCTCAGAGAGTAACATTTTTGTTCATCTTCAAGCAGTATGTAAAAATTGGCTATAAGTACTAAGGCATAGATTTGCCCCAACTCTGACCTACTCTAGCTGTGCATCCATAGGCAAGTCACATAGCCTTTCAATTCCCTAAGACTAGAAGGTATAGACAACTTGTTATCTGCATTGGTGGAGAGGGTTTTCCTACCAGGAGTTCCCTATGTCAATGACATCACAGAGCCTGGCAAAAATAATTTAAGGGATCAAGAAATTAAGAGTCAAAGAGGCTGTCACTTGCCCAAAGTGACATAGTTAGTAGGCATCATCAGAGCCAAGATTCAGACCAGGATCTTCAGACATCACTGAGGCTGTTGCAGTAATGTGATTTATAGGAGAATAATTTTTGGCTCAGATGTTTCAGTCATGTCTAACTCTTCGTGACCCCATTTGGGATTTTCTTGGCAATGATACTGAACTGGTTTGTCATTTCCTGCTATAGCCATTTTACAGATGAAGAAACTAAGGCAAACTGGGTTAAATGACTTGTCTAAGGCCACATAGCTAGTAAGTTTCTGAGACTATACTTGAACTCAGGTCTTCCTGACCCCAGACTCAGTACTCTATCTACTGGGTCACCTAACTGAATAATACTCAAGTGAATTTATGATCTTAGCGATTCCAGAGTTCTGTGCAAGAATGCGGAATCCAACATATGCCTGCCTTGGTCGCACTGACTTGTTAACCCACTTTAGAAGACATGTTTCTCCTATTTGTTATTAATAATATTTACGTAGTGCTTTAAATTCTGCAAAGCACTTTACAAATATTATCTTATTTGATTCTTGCAATAATCCTGAGAGATATATGCCATCATTATCCCCATTTTACAGAGGAAGAAATTGAGTCAGATAGAGGTAAAGCAACTTGCCTAGGATGACACAGCTAGTAAGTGTCTGAGGCTAAATTTTTACTCAGATCTTCTTGACTCCTGGTCCAATGCTTTATCTTCTGTTCCACTTAACTGCCTTATTTTACACCAGAAAATCATAATAATTTCCATTTATATGTGACACTTTAAGGTTTACAAGGCACTTTCCATATAGGAGTTTTGTCCTATAGGCAGTGTTAATATCATTATCCACATTAAACAGATGAATAAATTGAGGCTGAGATAGGAAGACTGATTTGTCTAATGTCACAAACTAGTAAATGTTGGAGGCAGGAATGGAATTTAGTTGTCTTAACCAAAGAGTGGTCCTTTTTTTCACAATATACTAAGCTCCAGTTAATATTTCTAATAACTGTTCATTAATATTTCTTTTCTTTAAAAAATATTTTAAATTAATAGATTTTTTTCCCCAGGTACCTCAGCCTCTCCTTCCCCTCCCAACATAATCAAAGGCATCATCAAACAAATGAATATATAGGTATAGACTATGTCTTTCTTATTTCTATTTTTTTTAAAACCCTTGTACTTCGGTGTATTGTCTCATAGGTGGAAGAGTGGTAAGGGTGGGCAATGGGGGTCAAGTGACTTGCCCAGGGTCACACAGCTGGGAAGTGGTTGAGGCTGGGCTTGAACCTAGGACCTCCCATCTATAGGCCTGACGCTCACTCCACTGAGCTACCCAGCTGCCCCCTTATTTCTATTTTTCAGTTCATTCTCTGGAGGTGAACATTCACAAGTTATTCTTCAAATATTAAATCTGGAACTGTATATAATGTTCTCTTGGTTCTACTTGTTTCACTCTTCATTATCTCATGTAGTCCTTTCCAAGTTTTTAAAAAATTAATTTGTTCATTGTTTCTAACATTGCAGGAGGATTCCAACACAATCATATACCACAATTTGTTTAGCCATTCCTCAATTGATGGGCATCTTGATTTCCAGTTCTTTGTCAACACAAAGAGAGCTGCTATAAATATTTTGGAACATATAAGTTCTTTTCTTTTCCCCCTGATCTCCTTGAGAAATAGACTCATGAAAAGTATTGTTAGATTTAAGGGGATACACAGTTTTATAGCTTTCTGGCCATAATTCCAAATTGTTCTCCAAAATGGATCAATTTACAGTTCCACCAAGAGTGTATTAGTGTCCCCACTTTTCCACATCTCCAACATTTGTCATTTCAGCCAATCTGATGGTGTGAGATCATACCTAAGAACTATTTTGGTTTTCATTTCTTTAATCAGTAGTGTTTTAGAGCATTTTTTCATATACCTATATATGGCTTTGACTTTTTCATCTGAAAACTTTTTGTTCATATCTTTTGCCCATTCATCAATTTAGGGGATGGTTCTTATTCTCATAAATTTAACTAAGTTCTCTCTATATTTTTGATAAGAGACCTCTATCTGAGAGACTGTCTATGAAAATTTCCCCCCAATTTTCTGCTTTCCTTCTAATCTTGATAACTTCTGTCATATTTATACAAAACCTTTTTAATTTAATGTACTCAAAATTATACATTTTTTACATTTCACAATGTTCTCCATCTCTTGTAAATAAATTCCTTTTCTATCTCTAAATCTCATAGGTAATGTTTCCTGTTCTTCTAATTTGCTTATATCTCCTTTTATGTCTAGATCTTGTATCCATTTTCATTTTATCTTAGTGAATGATATAAGATATTGGTCTATACCTATTTTCTGCCAAATTCTTTTTCAACTGTCTTAGCAATTTTTACCAAACAGTGATTCTTATCTCAATTGCCTGGATCTATGATTTTGTCAAATACAAGGTTACTATACTCTTTCACTACTGTTTGTTACATGTTATTCTATATCATTAATCTACCTTTCTATTTCTTAGCCATATTAGATAGTTTAGATCAGTGATGGGCAAACTTCTTAAAGAGGGGGCCAAAGGAAAGGAAATGCTCATCTGTCAGTCTGTTTCTAAGGCAACTCTTTCAAAGTTTTATTGTATTGTATCCTACTCATTGTATTCGTCAGATTAGGAATAATGTCATGTGGCAGGATAGAACATTTCAGGCCTCCCCCTCCACATCTGGCCCGTGGGCCATAGTTTGCCCATGTAATGCAGGGTGCAGCAGAAGCTTTTTGTTTTTGCAAATCACTGGTTTAGATAATTAATGCTTTATAGTAGTATAAAATCTTGTATTTCTAAATGTCCTTTTATATTTTTCATTAATTATTTTGGTAGTTTCAATCTTTTATTCTTCCAAATGAAATTTATTATTTTTCTAGCTCAATAAGATAAGTTTTGTTTTTTTTGATTGGGATGGTATTGAATAAGGAGATTAATTTAGGTGGTATTGTTATTTTAAATATATTGGCTCTGCCCATCCAAGAATGATTAATATTTATCCAATTATTTAGATCTGACTTTACTTGTATAAAAAAATTCTTATAATTATGTTTGTATAGTTCCTGGTTTGTTTTGGCAGGTACATTCCCAGGCATTTTATTCTATCTGTTGTTATTTTATTATTTTTATTTTCTTAAACCCTTATCTTTTTTCTTAGAATCAATA
Organism: Gracilinanus agilis; assembly: GCF_016433145.1. Classification (NCBI taxonomy): domain Eukaryota; kingdom Metazoa; phylum Chordata; class Mammalia; order Didelphimorphia; family Didelphidae; genus Gracilinanus; species Gracilinanus agilis. The sequence goes on from NW_025361807.1 coordinate 3,918, forward strand.
TTGCATATTAGTTCCAAGGTAGAGGAGGGGTAAGGGCTAGGCAATGGGAGGTAAGTGACTTGCCCAGGGTCACACAGCTTAGAAATGTCTAAGGCTAGATTTGAACCAGGACCTCCCATCCTTAGGTCTGGCTCACAGTCCTCTGAGCTAACTAGCTTCCCCCGGTAGTTATTTTTAAATGGAGCAACTCTTTCTATCTCTTTCTGCAGGACTTTGTTAGTAATATATTAAAATTCTGATGATTTATGTGGGTTTATTTTATATCCTGCTACTTTATTAAAATTATTAATAATTTCAATTAATTTTTAATTGAATCTCTAAGATTTTGTACATAAATTATCCTATCTGTCAAAAGAGATAGTAACTATTAGGCTTTGTTCTGTCTAGATATGCTTCTATTTTTAATCATATGAATCTCTTGAATTTATGTAGCATCCCCTACATATTTGAAACTCCCATTATAGGACAATATTTTGTAGCGTGGCATTTTCTTTTAACTTGGTGCTCCTGGATCAGCCAAGAATAGATAATAGAGACATTGGTTAGGAAGTATGGGGAGAGGGTGCTGATGGAAAAGTTCATGAATTGAATCCCAGGAAGGGAATTTACCGACAGTTTCTAGACAGACCTTTCTCTTTGAAACTCATTGGGATTTCAAATGCTATCCAGGGAATCCAGGAAAAGGATGACTAGAGCCTGTCATATCACGATCTACCCCATTATGTTCTGAAACGATCAAGTTGATCATGATTAACCAGTTTAGGGCATCTACTAGAATAAATTCTATTGTATATTTGACATGAGAAGCAAAAAAAAAAATGCAAAATATATTCTAGAACTGCAGCTTCATCAATCCATGGTGAGTGAGCTCTAAATGCACGAATTATTCTCCAAAGAAAACAGGGAGGCTGCTCCAGGGTCTGAGTGACGAGGGTCTATTGACTCAGACCTGAGCTGTGGTGGAGAGTGACAGTGGAATTGAGCCCATATTTGCCAGCAAGCCTGAGTGTTGACCTCTAGGTCTTTCCCACCAGGGGGGATGAGGAGAAGGTTGGTTCCCTGGTCCATGCTGCCCTCACTTTCTCAGTAAGAACTGCCAATCAGGATGTCAATTAGCGACAGCTGTTTTAGGATGGATTGCACGGAGGATGCTGTCTTGGAGCACTCACACTCACCAGGAACCTGGCTGTCCCAGACTTCATTTCCTATATATGAGCGCTCTCAGCAGCCAGCATCTTCTAATAATGGCTTTGGATTAACATTAACCCAGAACAGGTTTGAATTGGTGACCCTGAGGTAAAAGACCGTTGGCCCTTTTGAACTGTCTAGGACTTAATATTTTCTGGATCTCACAAAACTTTGGAAATTGAGATTTGGTCTCTGCCTTAAAGCTTTCTCTTTTTTAAAAAAAGCAATTATTTTCTTTTGACTGCACATCCTCGAAGGACAGATTTAAATGATAAAACTAGTAAAAAATTTTAATTAAAGATTTAACATTCTTCTAAATTATTTGCCTCATTATAAAGATTTTTTTACCAAAAAAAAATAACTTTTACCTAGGTATGGCAATGGTGTTTTTGGCAAAATAGATGAATATTTTGCATTTAGTAGATTTCATGTTTTATCCAATTTGACTCATAAAATTATAGTATTTAAAGCCAAAAATGATGTTTGAGATAATGTAGTTCAACTTATTCAATTTAGTTCCATTGACATTTATTAAGTGCTTATTGTACTTGGAACTAGTTGAGTGGGAAAGAGCTGGGAAATATTTCTACCCAACACAAAGCAGAGTCAACTCTGTATCGACATCTGGCTGGGCCAGTAGTTATCCCCTTTCCCAAGGTCTTTACACTGATAGAGAACTTTGGTAATTACAGAGTGCCTTCCTCACAGCAATCCTGGGAAGTCAAGATTATTAATAGTTTATAAAATAGAAATTCTAGTCTCAGAGAGGTAGAGTGAAATGTGTTAAGAGCTCAGACTCAAAAAGAGTCCTTTTAACTCTTAAGATCAGACTTGCATTGTAATGTATGTAGATTCTTTAAAATATATTTGAAATATTCTTAAATATTTTATTTAATCTTAAATATTATACTAAGTATATAAT
>NW_025361808.1:0-3546 GCF_016433145.1 Gracilinanus agilis
TAAACCCTATTCCCATCCTTAATCTTAGTTTGTCTTTGATTAAATGTGTTGCCTCAACTTATAAACTCCTGCCTTTACTTTGCTGATTACCATAGGCCTAGGCTTGGTGCTTCAGAGTGGCAGTTGGACCTAATAGCCAATTCAGTAACAGACACCCCTTTGCTGTTAAACTTTAGCCTCCCTACTTGTTGGGCCCCTTCCTGTCATTCCTGTATCCCCCACACACCCACATATTTACCGTTTCATTGTTGAGATTATGACCCATTTCTGCTTTCCTCATCCTTTTAAATATGAGAGCTACTCTATTTTTTCTAAGAGATTCTTTTCTACAGAAGTATACACAATGATCACCTGAATTACATTCAGCCATTCCATCCATTTAAGTTCAATATCAAGTACTGATAATTTATCTCCATAAAAATAGAGAAGTAGAAAAATTACACTCAAAAACTACTAATTTTAAATCTATTTTAGTCATGGTGAGATATTTCTAGGAACCTTTTATTGTTTGGAATTGAAGGAATCTTTTTTGGTTAAATTAAATGTTTCTTTATTATTTAATATTCTGTTGGGAGTTTTGGTTAGCACATATTTGTATTATACTTATGCATGTATGAGGAAAAATCAGGTTAGGTCCTTCTCCCCTAACAATTTCCCTGATAAATTCAAAATTCTCTAGATTAAGTATGTGTTCCTCTTTTCGTGATTTCTTTTTTCTAGTTCTCACTCATATTCATGGCTTTTACAAGGTTAGATGAACTATAAGATTTCTTTAGCTCTCATGAATTATTAATCAGAGATTTTAAAAAGTCCCAACATATATTTGAAAGTATGCATGATCAGGGACACCATATATGTGATTATCACTCTGGCCCTTATTAAAATGCCTGAGGCAAAGCAGAGAAGTAAATATTAAGTTTCTCTTCTCCATGGGTTTCTTGCAGTTTTAACATTTAGGATTCTAGAGTTCTCAGAAATAATGGCTAATAGTTTTGTGATGACAGTTATCATTCCTTAAGTACTCCTAGGATGCATTTTTACCAGTCCTTGATGATTTGAAGAAATAAATGAGGCTTTAAGTAATCTCTAAGTATTTCCTTCCTTATTCAGATTTAATATTGCACTATGGCATGTGAGTCAGTCTATTTTTATTATTTGATCATCAGTCAGTCTGGATATTAGGCACAGTTGTTAAATAGGATAAGTTAGTCTTTGATCTCACTTCTGTACATTTCTATGCTCTTCTTTCATTTCCTGGTGTAGACTTTTTCCCCGCAGGAAACACATTTTTTTCACATTAAAATATATTTACGGAGTCTCAATATTAAATATAAATATTTCATTTCTATGTTGATGATTCTTCTACAAGTCAATTATAAAGAACAAACAGAATTTCTTGGATAAGCAAATATTACTACCCTCCAAATTCATATAGCCTTCTTTATTTGTATGAGTTCTCCAAAAAGTATCATTCCGGGTATCATTATGACATGGAGATGACTACAGTTTCTCTATCTTTAGTTTTAAATTTTTCCCAGATAACATGCTGATGCCGTTTTTAGTATTTGTTTAATGATATTTTGTCACCCTTCTTTCCACACCTCTTTTCTCCCCAAGAAGGCAGGTGATATGATAGAGGTTGGGTGTATGTTATCTTATAATACATATTTCCCTAGTTTGTCATTTTGTGAAACAAGACTCCTATTGCTTACACTAGAGAAAAATTCATGGAGGAAATATGGTGAAGAATGGTGTATTTCAATTTGTATTCAAACACCACCTGTTCCTTCTAGGGCAGGATCTTTGCCTTGATAATAACAAAGTCATTCATAATTGATCACTATACATTATTGTTGTTATTGTGTATAGCCTTCTTCTGGTTCTGCTTCCTTCATTTTGCATCATTCCATATAAATCTTTCCAGGTTTTGGGGAGATCATTTTATTTGTCATTTCTTATGGCACAATAATATTCCATTACAAACACATACTGCAACTTGTTCAGCCATTTTCAATTGATGGGCATCCCTTCAGTGCTGCCAGAAAAAAGGGATGTTATAAATATCTTGTCACAAGTAGATCTTTTCCCCCATCTTTGATCAGGTATATTATTTTAATTAATCAAACTGCAAAATAGTATTTATTGAGTACCTACTCTTTTCCTTGTGTTTAAAGAAAATATAAATTCTGTTTTGAAAGAGTTCAAGTCTAAATATTCCTTCAAGATAAAAACTGCATGAGACTGAGTATTTTGTCTATTTAAAAGATTGTGAATTCTGGGATCATAGGAACTGAGTTAAAAACAGATTGTGCCACTTTTCATGTGTGTCACCATGGATAGATAAGTCATTTAATATGTCCTGTTTGAGCTTCAACATCTTCCTCTATAAAATGAGGGGTTTCAACTAAATGACCACTAACTTTCTTTCTGTAGAGATCTGAATCCTTTATTCGTGGGGATTAGCTATATAAAGACACAGAAATGGTGAGGGATGCCAATTTGGGGAATAACAAAGAATACAATTTGGCTGGAATTCTAATAAGAAAGCATTTCCCCTGACTTACTCTTTTGTTTGAAAAAATTAAAAATACATTTTCCTGTTAATTTTTACTGCACTCTAAAGTTGTATATGTTATTTCACTGGGAGGAAAGAGAAGAAGGTGAAAAAACGAAGGAGTAATTCACTGACAAGATAATAGGAGATAACATGATTGCTTCACTACCTTTTTCCCCTAGTAAAATTTTACTAATTTTATTCAACTTATGTCTGAATCAAGACAGTGTCCATTAAAACATCAGGAGAACTAGTCTTGCAAATGTCATATATTTATCAAGAATAATGTCTGATAATATATTTTTCCTTTCTTATCAGAAAATTCTCTAGGAATTTTTATACCAATACATTATGGTTATCTTTCCATTTATTCAGCCTATAGCTTTTTTTCCCAAGGAGCAGCAAGTATTGGATTATTCTTAATCTTAACTATGAAAAATGTCAAAGGGTTCACAGATAAAAGAGAAAAATGATGTTTTTGCCACATCCAGGCAAAATGAATATAATCATGAATAACAATGGTGACTTATTAATTACCATTTTACAGTATGATCCTCTAGTTCCTGGGAGAGGATGAAAATAAAATGCTTCCTTCCCTCAACCAGCTTATATACCACTCCTTACCTGTTTGAGTTTAACAGATTGTCTGTGCTTTTTTGGGACATTGCCACACATTTAGGTGAAGTCTCAGTGAAATTATTGTATCATTAGTTGTTCTTTGAGGACAGAGATTCTCATTTTTATATCTATATCCCCAGGACATGACAAAGTGCACATAGTAAGTACTTAACATATCCCTGCTGATTTTTTTAAATTTGAACATTTATTAATATTTATTTTAACCTGTTTACATGCTTCATGCCCCTACTTTCCCTTTCACCCCCCCATTCTGCCCCCACACATGGCCGAAGCACATTTCCACTGGTTTTAACATATATAATTGATCAAGACCTATTTCCAAATTGTGGATAGTTGCATTAGTGTGGTAGTTT
>NW_025361809.1:0-1263 GCF_016433145.1 Gracilinanus agilis
GCAATACACATGTCCACATTCATTATGTTGTGAAAGAAGATACAATATCACTTATACTAGAGAAAAATTCATGAAGTTAATAAGTCAGACTTCATTAGTTCTTTCTGTGAAGGTGCATAGTATTTTTTGTCATGAGTCCCTTGGAGTTGTCCTGGATCCTTACATTATAGATAATAAGACATTAAAAGTTAATCATCAAAAAAATTTAAAAAATTAAAAAAGTTAATCATCATGCATTATTATTTTTACTATATACAAAACTCTCTGGTTCTGCTCACTTTACTTTGCATCATTTCATTTAGATCTTTCCAGTTTTTTGGTGGAGGTGGTGGTGTGTGTGTGTGTTTGTGATCTTGTTCGTCATTTCTCATGGCACAATATTATTCTACTACTATACTATACCACAACTTTTTCAGCCATTCTCCAATTGATAGCTATCCCTTCAGTTTCAATGGTTTTTTCCCTCCACAAAAAAAGAGTATTTCTATGTTTGTACAAATAAGTCCTTTTCCCGGTCTTTGATCTCTTCGGGATGAAGACCTAACAAAGGTATGCATAGTTTTATGACCTTTTAAGTATGGTTTCAAATTTTGTCCAAATTTAGAAGTGTGAAGGATCATATTCAGCTGGGAAAACCAATGAAGACTTTCTTGCAGGTAGGGTGTCAAGCAAACTGGGACTATAGGAAAGAAACAGATTTGTATAAGATTTCTATAGGTTAAGGAAATGGGTTTTGAAGATTATTATTGAGCTGATTCAGTTGTGTCCAAGTCTTCAAGTTCCCATTAATGTTTTTGTTTTTTTTTTCTTTTTTAGAATATTTTTCCATGGTTACATGATTCATGTTCTTTCCCATTCCCACAATCCCCTTCCCCTCCTTTTAGCCAGTGCACAATTCCACTGGGTTTTACATGTATCATTGATCAAGATCTATTTCCATATTATTAGAAGCATATTTTTGGACCACTGGGGTGGTCATTTTGAGTCTACATCCCCAACCATGTCCACATCAATCCATGTGTTCAAGCAGTTGTTTTTCTTCTACGTTTCCACTCCTGCAGTTCTTCCTTTGAATGTGGGTAGTGTTCTTTTCCATAAATACCTCAGAACTGTCCTGGATCACTGCATTGCTGCCAGTACAAAAGTCCATTACATTTTATTGTACTCTGTGCATATGGTTCTCCTAGTTCTGCTCCTTTCACTCTGCATCAATTCCTGGAGGTCTTTCCAGTTCACATGGAATTCCTCCAGTTTATTATTCCT
>NW_025361810.1:0-1547 GCF_016433145.1 Gracilinanus agilis
TTTTTTTTGTAAACTTAAGCAATACCAAAGAAATAAATATTTCCATATACAAAGCAGAATAGAAAAGAGTGGAACTACATTAGTTTTTGAGAAGTTATATTATCAACTGCTTACTTTTCTCTTTAAGCATATAACAAATTTATCACACTTCCCAAGCTGTCCTCTTTGTCTTTTTCCTAATAACCTTTATTTTGTTCTTTTCTATGCTTTTAAAAATGCTTTCAATGATCCTCTTTTCTTACTTTGTTTTTCATTTTGGAAACTGCATTTTTGCCCCCCTCTTTCACTCAAACTGAATAAAACTCTTGTATCAGATACACAGTCAAGCAAGACAAAACCTACATTCAACCTATAAATGTTTTATTATCCGCAGCAAAATAACTAAAAGCACGAGTTACCCATATACTTTTTTTTTAAAAAACAATGTTTATGTGTTCTCCCCCTGCTTGTGTTAAATAAGTCTATCGGCAATACTAGCTAATAAATCTTAGTTATACTCATGGTAAAGATTCCAGCAAGATTAAAAACCTACTTCTATGCCCATTTGCAAATCAGGGAACTTTGCTTGATTTAATATCTTTATTATAAAGCTACAAAGCAATTTAATCTGTGGAGTGGGCTAGATCCATGAGTTTGAGTATCATGTGAGTGAGGCACAGGTTGTGGTTTCAATCTCTCTAAGGGCCTTAATTCAGTTCTAGGGGCATGGTTGGCCATTAAAACATGGGAAGAGAACTTATGCATCTTTTTCTCATTTTCTCTTATAAAAAGATCTCTTAAAGTATTCTCATTTGATGGTTCATCATAATTTATATATTATAAAGCAGAGAACTAAGGTCATTTTGGGTCCAGGAACTTTTGAATGTCTGAAGTGACATAATACAATCTTATATAAGGAATATTAACTAAGAGATTTCTCTATAACCATTTTTTTAAAGCTTCTCTTCTCACTTCAAGCCCCAAATTCCATATCTTTCTGACTTGCACTATACAGATTACCTACATCAAATCTTAGAGCTAGACAGGAATTTAGAAATCATCTGGTCCAATCCCTACATTTTACACATAAAGAAACTGAAATCAAGAATAGTCAAGTGACTTTTGCAAGGTCATATAGACAATAACAGTGGAGCCAGAATTCAAATAGAGGTCCTCTGATTCCAAATCCTAAATTCTTTTGACTGTACCACATTGTCTCCTAATTAGGATTTATATCATACCCCTACACTAAAAAAATTGGTGTTGATATCCCCTAAATGGTGATGCTAGGGAATAGAGGTAGCCAGTTCTCTAAGTACTATAGACAGCTTGGTACATACTTAGAGCTTCCTATAGGGATGGAGAGACCTTGGGACTGACTGTCAGTCTCAGGACCTAGTCATTGAATAAGGTTCAATAATACATTTATCCAGCAGTGGTTAAGACACAAACTGCATGAAGAGGCATTTATAGTCTCGATATGGATTAAAACGTATTTTCTGATTCCTATTCTGTATATAACATGCTTTTTCTTCATTTTGATCCAAATAGCAATCAACTATTTGATT
>NW_025361811.1:0-2706 GCF_016433145.1 Gracilinanus agilis
TCTCTCCCTCTCCTTCTCTCTCTCTCTCTCTCTCTCTCTCTCTCTCTCTCTCTCTCTCTCTCTCTCCATCTCTCCCTTCCATCCTTGCTTTGTCCTTTTTCTTCATCTCTCCTTTTCCCTCAAAACATTGAAAAGAAGCAATGGACTATAATCATTGAGGATTGAATAGAGACTAAAATGGTTTGAGAAGTAAAATAAGATTCATGACTAGGAGTGAATGGTCCAGGGAACTTAAGCTTCAAATGTTACCATAAGCTTCTGGGTTACCTAAGTGTAGAAATCCAGCTCAGTGTAAGTGAGGACTTCTTGGACTTCACATGGGTACCATGCTGCTGTGTACCACATGGGCTCCACTGTAGTCTCCCCACAGACCAAAGATATCTCCTTATGTGCCGTGTCTTTCTAAACCAAGGCTATATCCTTGCTGACACTTTTTGGTTAAATGAGTGTCTCATTTTTAAAATAATTCCAAGTCAAATGCCACACTGATATAAATCAAGCCTAGCTCCAAACAAGAAGTTGCCTTAATTTCTCTGGGCCTCTGTTTTTGTGTCTATGCCTAACAGATGTCCTGTAAAGTTCTTTTATAGATAACATTCTTAAACTGGGTCCCTTTTTAAAAAATCTTTTGATAATTATATTTCAATATATTTGTTTTCCTTCATAATAACATATATTTTAGGTATTTGAAAAAATTATTCTGAGAAGGGATCCACAGACTTCACCAGATGGCCAAAGGGACTCCATAACAAACAAAAATAGGTTAAAAGATCTCCTGTTTTAAGGAAACCCATTTTTCTTGGACCCACGCTATCACCTTCCAACCTCTGTAAAACCAAGGATTGAAGCTAGATAATCTAGAAGGCCTCTGCCATCCTTAACAGTCTATGATTAGCTGTTTCCTGGGGATGAGTCAGGATTGAGTGATATTACAAAGAAGAGATATGCGTGGGATCAGTCAAGGAGGGATGCAAAATGCCAAAATGGTCAAGAAATGCTGTCAGCAAAGTGTGGGAGGATATATTTTAGAGAAAGGTAGTTGAGAGAAAGTGAATAAGCAGTAGGTATTTACAGAGAGTGAGAAGACAGAAGGAGAATCTGATGAAAGGATGACCCAGGTAAGAAAAATTTGTTGATGTAGGGTGAGCAAGATGAAGACAACATACGGTATGCGGAGGCTCTTGGGAGGGTCTGAATGTATGAGTTGGAGTTCTATTTTTTGGAAAAACATCAGCTACTACCCTTTCATGATCATAGACTAATAAGGAACTTGCTTGTTCTGTGCCTGTTTTAATCTGTTAGATCAGTGAATACCTTCCTGGTATTAAGACTAAGAAAATATATAGGGTACTTATATTTCCAGGAAATAAAATACAAGATATTGTGAGTATACCGTTGTACAAAGCATATGGAGAGGAGTTAGCAATGCCATAATAAGACCAATAGCTTGCTAAAAATATTGAAATGTTTTCCTTACAGTCCCTTCATTGCTAGGTCTTTCAGGAATAGCCCAGGTTTCAAATAAAGTCCAGGCAACACACATTTATTAAGAATCTATTGTGGGATAGGCATTTAACTTAGGGCTAGGAATATTAAGAAAAGCAAAAACTGTTCACTGTCCTCAAGACATTCTTATTCTAATAAGGGGCATTATCTCTTCTTATATGGATAGTAGAATAAATTTGCAAATATTAAAAGTTTTCTTGATTGAAAAATTACACAGATAAGAAAGATCTGAATAGATACAGCTCTGGATTTATCTGACACTTAGTGACTGCTATTAGTAGGAAATGTCCCTGATAGTGTTCTTTCAACCTTTTTCCCCAGAAATCTTGACACCAGAATGACTAGAAACCATATGAGTTAGCAAGGTTGAGGAAGAAGGATATAAACTTAAGAAGAGAGAAGGAGGCAATATCTTCTTATGACCAAAGAACTCATAAATTTGGAACCAGAAGAGATATCTGAGACCATAATATAGTCCAACAGCCTCATTTTGCAATTGAGAATAGGTTCAAAGAGGATTCCTGAATTACTAAAAATCACAAAAGTGGCCTTGACAAAGCCAGGATTTGAACTGAAGTTCTCTGACCATAAAATGTGTCTCATCTAGTCATGATAAGACAGTGTAGTGTACCTGGGAAACTTTGAAGGAAGTGTGAAGTCAGAATAATCAGGATATTGTGATGAGACAGAGCAGAGCTACCACATGTCTTGCAACCATTTAAGGACTTATCTGTGCTCAAAGTCTTAGTCATAACTGAGTTTTCTTCCAATCAAGATCTTTGGTAATTTCAGTCTTTTCCTCTTATCTTTCCCTATTGTTCATTTTCTTACTCCTTCCCCCTTAATAACAGTTTCCCTCAAAGCTGCCTCAGCCTCCTCCCATGATGGGCAATTTATATTTCATCAGCTTCAATCTCTATCCCATGTAATATCTGGGGAGATGGAATTGGCTCCAGCCAGATCCTGGGCCCTTTTAGACTTAGTGGAGTGTCATACAGCAACACTCACACCCAAATGTCTTGGCTGATTTCCCTTTATTCCTTAGTTCCCCAGCTAAGCTCTGTTGCAGCCCAGAGCTCTCCCAAACTACTATCCTGGACAGGATAAGCTTCTTTATGGTTTTCCTTGACACTGGAAGGAAGTAAGGAAGGAGAGAGAGAGAGAGAGAGAGAGAGAGAGAGAGAGAGAGAGAGAGAGCTG
>NW_025361812.1:0-1779 GCF_016433145.1 Gracilinanus agilis
TCCTGAAAGATATTCCAAAATGAAAACTCCAAGCAATATTATAACCAAATTCCAGAACTCTCAAGTCAAGAAGAAAATATTGCAAGAAGCCAGGAAAAAATACTTCAAATATGAAGTTACAGTCAAGAAAAGACTGAGTACCTTGCATATTAAAGGATAAGAAGGCTTGGAATATAATATTCTGGAACTAGTATTACAACCAAGAATCTTTACCCAGGTAAACAGTATAATAATTCAGGAGAAAATATGGATATTTAATTAAATAAACAACACCCAAACATTTATCTTTTTTCTCAGATATTCATTTTTAAAAATTACATATATAAACAATTTTTAACGTTTTTCTTAAACTTTGAGTTACAAATTCTCTCTGCCCTTCCTTCACCCATAAAGAAGGTCAGCAATATGATGTCAATTATACATATGAAGTCATGCAAAACATATTTCCAGATTAGCCGTGTTACCAAAAAGGGAAAAAAGAACAAGAAAAAGCAAGAAAAATAAAGAAAGTGAAAAAAATATGCTTCGATCTAGAATTTATTAGGTCTTTCTGTGGAAATGGATAGCATTATTCATTATGGGTCTTTTAGAATTGATTGGATATTATTTGAAAAGTATTTATTTGCAAAGTGACTAACATATAGTAGGTATTTAATAAATTATTCTTTCATTTCTTCTATATTTTAGCTGAGAAGAATGAGGCTTAGAGAGGTTAACTGATATTTTTCAACCAGAAAAAAATCCACTATATATGTAAACACATAATTCTTTTTATTATGGTATTTTGTTATATATTTCCATTATATATTACAAATGTAAAACATAAGCTAACCCAGTATTATTTTTGAAACCAAGAAATATCTAGTGAGTGATTGTCATAGTTACTACCTTTTCTTTGGGGTTGGGGAGTTCCCTATATGAAAAAGACAATGAGATGCTGATGATAAGGAAGATGCAAATTTCTTTTGTACAATGTCTGACAGAATTTTTTGGTTCTGTTCATTCATATGAACTGAATGAAATCATTGCATAGCCTGTTCCACATCAAATCCAATGATGGCCCTATTTTTATGTCTTTTGTGCCAGCTCTGATACCTTAGAATAATGTCTATACTTTCCCACTGTCTCCAATAAACTATTTCTCCAAAAAAGCAACAAACAAGATATAACTGGAGATTATCTGCATAACTTAGAATTATAGAGAGCTATCTGGCATATTAAAATATTCAATTGCCTTGTCCATGGACATAAAGCTGGTATGTGAGAGGTGATACTAGAACCCAGGTAGTAGAATACTAGTAAATATTTAAAAAGCAGCTAGGAATAGTGGAACCAAATTATATAAAGCTCATTTTTAAATTTAATCTGCATAACTAACATTTTCTACAGTAGTTTAAATTTAGACAAACCAGGAAACAAAAATCAAGCCCTGATTGTAATGTTTGCTGATTTCTGGGTTGAAATGCCAATGCTAAAATTTAAAAATTAACTTTCATGAATTGGTTTGAACTGAGTCAAACATACACTTGAACCCAGATCTCTAATGTTGAGGCTAATGTTTGATCCACTATGCAAATCTGCTCCTAGGAAGCAACTCAGTTTGCATAATAATAAATCATTTTTTTTAAAGTTTTCATTTTTATTTATTTATTTATTTATTTTTATTTTTTTTAACATTTATTAATATACATTTTTAACATGGTTGCCTGATTCATACTCCTCTTATCCCCTTCACCCACCCCCCTGCACTCCCCCCACCCATGGCCGATGCGCATTTCC
>NW_025361813.1:0-2519 GCF_016433145.1 Gracilinanus agilis
ATATATATATATGATACATATAAGTTATATATAAGCATATGAAAAAAGTGTTCTAAATCCCTTCTGATTAGAGAAATACAAATTAAAACAATTCTGAGGTAACACCTTACACCTAATAGACTGGCTAATATGGCAGCAAAGGAAAATGATAAATGTTGTAGGGTATCTGGCAAAATTGGGACACTAATACATTGCTGGTAGAGTTGAATTGGTCCAACCATCCTGGAGGACAATTTGGTACTTTGCATGAAGGGCTTTAAAAAACATGTTTTGATCTAGCCATAACCCTGCTGGTTTCATATCACAAAGAAATAATAGGGGAAAATACTTGTACAAAAATATTTATATTTGCATTTTTTGTGGTTGCAAAAAATTGGAAAATGGGGGAGGGTCTATTGATTGGAGAATGGCTGAACAAATTATGACATCTGATGGTGAAGGAATACTATTTTGCTGAAAGCAATAACCAACTGGAAAGACCTCCAGGAATTGATCCAGAGCAAAAGGAGCAGAACCAGGAGAACATTGTATACAGAGACTCATAATATTGTGGCACAATTGAATATAATAGACTTTTCTACTAGCAACAATGCAATGATCCAGGACAATCCAGAGGAACTTAGGTAAAAGAACATTATCCACATCCAGAGAAAGAACTGTGGGAGCAGAAATAAAGAAGAAAAACATATGAAAGATCATGTAGTTTGATGGTAGTATGATTAGGTTTCTGATGTTAAAAGATCACTCTATTGCAAATGTGAATAATGAAGAAATAGATTTTGAATAATGAGACATGTATAACCCAATGTAATTGTTTGTCATCTCTGGAAGCAGGGAGAGAAGAGGGGTATAAAAAATCATTAATCATATAACCATGAGAAAAATTCTAAATTTTTTTAAATGTCAAAAAAAAGAATAAAGGAGGGAGAAAAAAGAAGAAAAATAATGAAAGTACTGTGACAATGATATGTAGAATGAAATTTTCCATCTGTCATTAATAATAGCATAAGTAATTCTCAAATAGGAGTGAATTTTATTTGTTCCAGTATTGTATTCTTTACAATAAAATGAGTGATTCTTAGACATTAGGCCTGCTATGCTTGAAACTGAAACTTTGTGAGACAAACAGGAAATTTGAATAACTTAATATAAAATAAAGAAATGGTATTGTGGCATAAAGTATGTTAGACCTTCATAGTCTTGATTGCCCTCTTTGAACTTCCCTTGTTATTGACCCTGCCTGATTACTGATTTAGGGCTTGATTGAACTCCTCATACATACTTGTTAATGAATTGGACTGATTACCAACTTCCTACCCTTGGGATTTGCCCCTGGCATAATACAGTAACAGCATATAGATTGCATATTTTTAATCACTCCTAGTCCAGAGGTATAACTTGTTGGATTTTATTTCCACAGAATTAAAATTGAAAGTCCTTTGGAGAAATTTTTTTTCTCTGAACTCTTCTTAAAGATGAAGAAACAGAATCCAAAAGATTCATTGATTTGCAAAAGGTAACACAGAAAACATTTATTTCTATATTTTTAATCTTCAATAGACCATGTTTAAAAGGTGTTAGCACTTCTATTCACCCTTCTTTCACCAGAGATTTTATGGTGTTAGGACATCATAATTAGTTGAGAGTGAAAAGGAAGCTGACCTGATTCACGACTAACTTTTTATGCTATCATATAAAGAAGTACGTTGTAGTTCCATTCTAGAAGTTAAGATGGCAAAGTAAGGTATTCTCAGCTCTCATAATCCCTATACACACACACACACACACAAATATATAAAACAAACCAAGTCAAAAGAAAGGAAGCTGAAGGAACATGTCTCTCTTAGATAAGAGGAGAGAGCAACCTAGGCAGCACAGCATCTGCAAGATCTTGGAGGAGCCCATGACTCTTCCAGAGCCAATGAAGCTACAGAATAGAAATGAACCCAGCCACTTCACACATATAGAGAAGGCAGGAAACACACAAACTCTCATTTGGCATTGGAGCCCTGGGTATAAAAGGGGACAGAAAGGGGGAACTGGAAGTATAGATTCCATTCATTTCCATGTGGCTGCAGAGCCCTTCAGCTACAAGGCAACAGAGAGGGAAATCTGGAAATATAGTGAAGTAACCTATTTACTCCCATATGACAGCAAAATTCTTGACATAGCAGAGTCCAAAGTAGGGAACCTGCACAGCCCAGGACATTTGTCAGTGGCATAGAAGCAATAGAGGGTTGTATCAGCATAGCCCAAAAAACAACAGAGAAAACTGGTAGCATGGAGTGCTGAATATAGCTGGGCCAAACAGCTATAAACTTTTCCAGAAAAAGCTAGTGACATAAAGAATGACAGAGACATTGGGAGGAATAAGTGTAGCCAGTCCTACTCCAAGTACCAGAGAAGAGTACTCTGTAAACATAGAAAAGTGCATCCTCTACTCCAGGAACAGAGAAGTACCTCAACAGATAGATAAAGTAATAGAGGGTGTAAGAAATAAAGTGGATATATATATATAT
>NW_025361814.1:0-1341 GCF_016433145.1 Gracilinanus agilis
GAAAAGCTACACAGCCCATTTCTAATGGGAGCGCTCAGTAATAAACTAGTCTTTCCCTGCTGTTACTTAGTGGTAACTGGTGGTTCAGTAAATAGAACTTTGGGTCTGGAGTCAGAAAGACTTGAGTTCAAATCCAGCCTCAGATACTTCCAAGCTGTGTGATCCAGGGCAAATGACCTGTCTGCCTCAGTTTCCAAATCTGTAAAAAGGCAATAAAAATAGCACCAATCTCTCAGGACTGTTGTGAGGATCAGATAAGATGATATTTGAAAAGCATTTTATGACACATAAAGCACTGTGTAAACACTAGCTATTTATATCAGTTTCCCTGCTGCTGTTAGTAGAAATGGGTAGCGAGAGAGTAGAATATTGTCATTCTGGCTTTTAATATACTTGGGAAAAGATACATTTGATTCATTTATAAATGAGGAAGTCAATTGGCTCAGTAGACCTAGAGCCATGAAGACCTGAGTTCAAATCCAAACTAAACTAACTGGAAAAGTCCCTTAATCTCAGTTACCTTGTCAGTAAGATGGAAGTACCCATTTCCAAGAAGTGCCCTAAAAAGTAAAATGAGATATTTATAAAACATTTTGCAAATCCCAAAGCACTGTATTAATAGTAAGGTAGTACAGGCATTATCTTAGCCATTATTTTTATACCTTTACCTTCTGTCTTAGAATCCTAATAAAGTATCAGTTCCAAGGCATTAGAGCAGTAAGGACTAGGCAACTGGGGTTAAATGACTTGCCCATGGTCACAGAGCTAAGAAGTATCTGGGATCAAATTAGAACCAGGACCTCCCATCCCCAGGCCTGACTCTCTAACCACCGAGTCTGCCCCTATCATACCCATTTTACAAATATAGAAACTGAGGCACAAAAATTGGAGTGATTTACCCAGTGACAACTAGTAAATGCCAGAGGTAGGATCTGAACCCATTACAGTGCTCTTACTATGGCCAGACACCCATACTAGACTAACCAATTTTTCAAATTTCCATGCCTAGTTATTTTTTTCTCAGTCTTCTTGCAAGTAGCACTTTGGCTGCCTTTGTCTTGTCTCAGTCCTTTCCTTTAAAATTGTCTGCCCATCCTTAAAAAGAAAGAGCCCTAAACTAGACACTAAATTTCAATAAGATACTGTTCAGTAACAAGAAGAACTTCAAAATCCCTTTATTCTCTTCAGGGATCAATAAACAGTTATTAGTCACCTAGTGTATATAAGTTATTGAACTTGTTGGGGATACAAAGAGAAATATGGAGTGACAGGGAAAGAATTAAGGAGAAACAGAGACAGAGAGAGAGAGAGAGAGAGAGAGAGAGAGAGAGAGAGAGAGAG
>NW_025361815.1:0-1209 GCF_016433145.1 Gracilinanus agilis
CTTGTGAAGGGGGGATGCAGAGGAGGCAGCAGGTAGACAGGCTTGGGTCAGGTAGAAGAACACTGGTCTGGAAGTCAGGAAATTTGGGTTAGACTCCCAGCTCAATTTCTGCCTATGATTATGATTTTAGGGAGGGCATTTATCCCTCTGACCATCATCTGTAAAATGAGGGAGTTAGATATGATGGTAACAACTCATTTTAGGCTTTACAAAGTATTTTGCTCACAGTCAACCTATGAGGTAGGTAAGAAACTAAATAGTAATAACAGATCACATTTTGAGAAGGTTTAAGATTTGTAAACCACTTTGCAAAGATGTCATTTCAAAGAATGGTAGCCACTTTCCAGAGAAAGAACTGCTGGACTTGGAATGAAGATCAAAGCATATGATTTTTCACTTCAATTTATTTGGGTTTTTATTTTGGAGTTTGGGTTTTGTATGATTATTCTCTTACAAAAATGAATAATATGGAAATATGTTTTGCAGTTTAATACATATAGAATCCAGATCGAATTGCTTGCCAGTTCCAGGACAGGGAAAGAAAGGGAGGGAGAGAGACAATTTGGATCATATAACTTCAGAAAACTTAGATAGAAATTTGTTATTACATGAAATTGGTAAACTAAAATATATTTATGATAAAAAAATACAAATATACCATTTGATCCTCTAGCCACTCTCTTTTCAGATGAGGAAACCGAGTATGAAAGAGCTCAGGTGACTTACACCAAGTCACACAGCTAGTAAATGTCTATGGTAGAGATCTGAATACAGGACTTTCTGATTGTAAGTCCCTTATGCTATTCGCTACACTACCTCTGTGCCTTGAGCTTCAGAAGTTAAATGACTTGCCTTTGATCATACAGATAGTAGCTGTTTGACATCAGATTCAAAACCAGGATTCCTGACTCCAAGCCAAATGTTATATTTTTGATTCAATCATTCAGTTCTTCCAATTCAGAAATTTATATTTCTTTTGGCCATTTTTCAGTAGTGCTTGAAACTTTGTCCACCCCATTTGGGGTTTTCTTGGCAAAAATATTGGCGGGGTTTGCTATTTCCTTCTCTAGCTCATTTACCTGATGAGGAAACTGAGGCAAACAGGGTTAAGTGACTTGCCCAGGGCCAAACAGGTAATAAGTTTTATATCTTTAGAAGATGATAAATTCTATCAGATCTTTCCTTGAAGAGATGGGAAGCTATGGGTAT
>NW_025361816.1:0-2178 GCF_016433145.1 Gracilinanus agilis
CAGGCAATCCAATTCCATAATTATTTGCTATCTTGTTCAAGGGCTCAGCATGGATTGGATTGTCTATCTATTTATACAAAGACAGATCTAGTTAAGCTTGTACAACCTCACTAGCAGGTGGGCCACAGGGTGATGAATATTCTCAATGTAGAATATCTCAAAGATTATCTCTCAAGTTGTAGAGGGGCTTAGATATATAGTATTGTGTAGTGGAAATTGTGTTGGCTTTGGAGTCAGAGATCTCAGTTCAAATCCTGGTTCTGCCTTTCCTACCTATGTGACCTTGGGCAAATCACTTCACTTCTATGGACTTAATTTTCCTTGTTCATAAAATGAGGGAGTTGGATGAAATGAACTCTATGGTCCCCTCTAGCTCTAAATTCATAATTAGCTGAGGAAGTACTACACCGAAGCAATTATTTATTTTTGAAGTGTTGAAGATATATGTCTTGCTTCTCAAATTCCATTCAATCAAAATTCAACACATACTTTTCAATTGTGAGAGGCCTACCATGGACTGAACTGTCTTTCTATTATCCACTGATCCATCTAGTTAATCTTATAGAACCTCATTAGCAAATTGGCCACAGGGTGAATAATTTTCTTCCAGAAGAATCTCTTAAAGATCATCCCCCAAGTTATACAGAGACTGCAGGTCTGTGGTATTGTGTAATAGAAATTGGTGGGTCCAATTCCATTCCATCAGATTCAACACACATCTGTTAAGTGCCTCCTGGGTACACAGCAGTGTTCTAGGGACTTAGAAAAATACAAAGTTGACATGGTACATGGCTCCTGTCCTAAGTAAACTGTAAGCTTCTCACAAACAGTAATCATCATGAATTAGGTTTCCTTTATTTCCATATCTCATATTTCCATATCCCTATAAAAGGAGTTGGAGAAGGAAATGGCAAACCACTCCAGTATCTCTGCTAAAAAAACCCCAAATGGAGTTATGAAGAGTCAGACACAGTTGAAAAACAATTCAACAACATCAATAACTCATATTTATTTATAGAACCAAGTCAGCTTGACTGATTTGTTCTTTTTGTTACACCTGGATTCTCTAATCTCATTGTGGTCCACATTGTCATGTTTTGCTTCTCCCTCACCCTATCCAGTTTAGTACCTATTTTACTACTAAAATTAGGGATTGACCAAGTGGAACAATTCAGTCCATAAAGTATTTGTTGTATGGGAGGAGCTGGGCTAAATGCAGTAAGAAGTATAACCAAAGGAGCATGATTTTTGACTAACATGATTTTTGACTGCGTACCAAGAGGATAATGCCCGGAATAAAAGTGATGATAGTCCCATTGTACCCTGCTAAGTTTAGATCACATAAAGAATATTCTGTTTGGTTTGGGGTGAAATATTTTAGGGATGCTACTTATAAATCAGAAAGGAACTAGAAGAAAGCAAATAGAGTGGTAAGAGGAATAAAGATTAAGAGATAGATTGGATTAACCTGGAATATCTTTTTGCTTAGAAAATAGGAACTGAAGAAGTGATATCTGGGGATCCTGAAGGACTATTACATGGAAGACAGATTTTACATGATATCCCAAAAATCTTAATTCAGTTTTCAACTTAAATAACTTTATATGTGCAACTGTTACAATCTTATAAAAACATATTTTAAAAACTTAATCATTTGAATTTATTTTATATTATTTAGTACTGAGAATTCTTAATAATACATTTAAAATTTTAACTTTAAAAACAGAGAGTATTTTACCATTATGTATTGCTTGTCTGATAGTTTCTGGAAGATAATTTCTCAAAAAAGTTGATCGGTAGAGGAAGTCTTCTTTTTTGGAAACTTGGTAACCTGATTTATCTTCATTAGAATTTTTTGTGTTGGGCCACATTAACACTAGCAAACCTTGACCTTCAGATGATTTTTATGCCATGATTACAAATGTAATCTTTTATCCACTGAGGAGCAGATAATGGAAGTTTGGCAAATTTTGAAAATCAACTGAAGCTATTTATAGTATAAGATGATAGTTATTCTGACTTTCAATAAGAAATATACAAATATTTTAAATTTTAAATAATGAACATTTCAAATATTATTTTTGTAAGTTTCCAACATTTGTTCTCATCAATTATAAAAACTTAAAGCAAAAATAAAATAAAATAAATTTTATAATTATATTACAGATAGTATAATAT
>NW_025361817.1:0-3192 GCF_016433145.1 Gracilinanus agilis
AATGCCAGGTATAGTAGATGGCTGATAACTTCTTGTTGATTGAATTCAATAATTGAGTAACCAGAGGGTTAGAATCTGTGCAAGGACCCTAGGCACCTTTGAATACCCAAGTAGTTCAAAACACAAGAATATATGGTAACAAAGATTTAGAGATGGATGGGACCTTAAAGGTCATCTAGTCCAATTTCCTTGTTTTAAAAGATGAGGAAGTGAAATCCGATGATGTTGGGCAATTTGCTCAAGGTCACTCAAGTGGTAAATGATGGAGGCCAGATCTGAACCCAAGTTCTCTGACTCCACACCTAATCCTCTTTTTTAAAAAGACTCTTACCTTCTGACTTGAATCAACACTGTGTATTGGTTCTAAGGCAGAAGAGTGGTAATGTTGGGCAATGGGGATTAAATGACTTGCCCAGGGTCACACTACTAGGAAGTATCTGAGGCTAGATTTGAACCCAGGATTTACTGTCTTTAGGTTTGTCTCTCAATCCACTGCACCACCTAGATGCCCCTATAATGCTCTTTTGGTCAAAGGACTTTGCCTGGGAATAGGTGTTGGCATCATTCCTTTGCCATTAGTTGTACCATAGGTCAATGAACTGGTCACTGTAGCTATTTTCATCCAATTATCCTTCAGAGAAGAGGACCAGTCTAGCCAGATTGTATAGTTACTTGGAGCTAGCTTAAGGAAGGAGCATGGTACATGGGAAGGAGTGCTGATTGTGGAGACAGAAGACTTGATGCCTTTCTAGCTCTAGATCTAAGATCTTAACTTCATTTTTTTTGGTAAGGATATTTTATTTTATCAATTTCATATAATAACAAATTTCCACATGTTTTCTGAACTTATATGATCCAGATTGTCTCCCTTCCTCCCTTCCCTTCCCCTTCCTGGAGATGGTAAGCATTTGATCTGGGTTATAAATGTATTATTATGCAAAATGCACTTCCATATTGTTTATTGTTATGAGAAAAACTCAATAAAGCCAAAAACCCAGTTAACTAAAGTGAAAAATTGTATTCTTTGATCTGCATTCCAACTCCAACTGTTCTTTCTCTGGAGATGGATAGCATTCTTTGTCCTAAGTCCTTCAGAATGTCCTGGATCATTATATTGCTGAGAGTATCTAGGTCTTTTACAGTTGATCATTCCACAATATTGCTGTTACTGTGTACAATGCTCTCCTGGTTCTGCTTATTTCACTTTGCATCAGTTTATGTAGGTTTTTCCAGCTCTTTCTGAAATTACCCTATTCATTATTTCTTACATCATAATAATATTCTATCACCAACATAAATCGTAATTTGTTCAGCCATTCCCCAATTGATGTCCCTTCAATTTCCAATTCTTTGCCATCACAAAAAAAGAGCTGCTATAAATATTTTTGTACAAGTAGGTTCTTTCCTCCTCATTTTTTTTATCTCTTTGGGACATAGACCTAGCAGTGGTATTTCTGGATGAAATGGTATGCAGTTTTATAGCCCTTTGGGCGTAGTTTCAAATTGGCCTCCAGAATGGTTGGAACAGTTCACAACACCAACAACAATGTACCAGAGCCCCATTTTTGCCACATCTCCTCCTCCAACATTTATCACTTTCCTCTACTGTCATATTGGTCAATCTGAAAGGTGTGAGGTGGTCCCTCAGAGTTGTTTTAATTTACCTTTCTCTAATAGAGGGATTTAGAACATTTTTTCATATGATGGCTTTGTTTTCTTTATCTGAAAACTGCTTGTTCACATCCTCTGACCATTTGTCAATTGGGGGATGATTCATGCTAAGATCTTAACTTCAAAGGTGTTTGTGGCTTTATTACTTAAGAAGTCAAGTCAGCTAGCATTGATACAGCTCTATGATGTGCCAGGAACTGTGCTAAAGACTAAAGATACAAAGAGAGGCAAAAAATGGTCAGCCCCTCTCCTCAAGGAGCTCATAGTCTAATGGAAGAGACTCTATTTGATGAACTATATGCTATTAAGATAGAAGCAGGATAAACTGAAGAAAACCAAGAGAGGGCAGTCACTTACATGAGGGGGATGAGGAAAGGCTTCTTATAGAAGGTAAGATTTTAGTGGAGTCTTGAAGGAAACCAAGAAGCAGAAATAAGGAGGCATGGGGGAGGAATTCCATATGAATAAATTTAGTGATATCAAGTTTGCACCAGGAACATTAATGCGTGATCTGGTAGGTGCCTGAGGAGGTAAGCTCCATTAGAAAGAAAGTTGGATTTGGAGTCAGATGAAGTTGGTTCAAAGTCTGATTCCAGGACCTACTACCTATGTGACCTGCAACATATGGTGGCTGTCTCCAAGTACTTGATGGGATGCCATGTAGAAGGGGGATTGGGCTTATTTTCTTGGCCCCAGAGAAAGGAGCAATGGGGTGGGAATGGAGAAGGGGAGAGGAAATCACAAAGGGATGTGCTTAGGTGTTAAGAAATTTTTTTTCTAACAATCAGAGCTGCCCCGGAGTAAAGTGGGCTACCTAGGGAGGGGGTGGGTTGTTTTTTCATCACTGGAGGGATCCAGAAAAAGGCAAGATGCTCACTAGTCTGGTACACTTCAGAGAAGAAGCTTGTTTAGTTCCCAGTTGGAATGGCAGCTCTGGTCTCCTATGCCATGGGAATCTCTATGTGATGGTTCTGCCTGTCTAGACTAGCTAAGGTCCATGCACCTCCATGATGAGTCTGGCTTAAGGAGCTGTGAGGCTGGTTGGGATCCTGAGAGGTTGGAGAGCTGTGGGGCTCAGGGACTGTCCAGAGCAGAGCCTGGACAGTCTCATATTACTATGAGTTGAGATTATATATCCATACAAATCAGCTCCTTAAGGATGGCTGATTATGGAAGTGTGTGGTAAGGCAGGATCAGGGTTCCCTTCATTTCTCTTTTTGGCTTCTAGATTTCTTTCTTTAGCACCTGGGGGCTCCTTACCCTGGAACATCCAACCATCTCTTTGGCTTTCTCAACCAATATTCTTTGGTTGAGAAACTCACTTTCCCATTGGTGAGTTTATCCTGGGGTCTCCATTCTGTGGGATTGCCTGGACCAGCCAGCTTTCATTCCTCTCTGGGCTTTGCCCCTGACCTGGACACTATGAAACGACATCCTTTAATTGGGTATCTTTTTTCCTCCCACATACCTTTAAGTTCCTTTTTGTGTTGTCTTCTTTCATTCAAATGGGAGCTCTTTTTA
>NW_025361818.1:0-2341 GCF_016433145.1 Gracilinanus agilis
AGGTTCTGAGATCAGAAAAGGCCTCTTGCAAACTATGGTATTTGAGGAAATTCTGAAGGAAACCCAGAATTTTAAGAGGTAGAAATAAGAAAAGAGTGCATTTCAAGCATGAGGGACTGCTTATTCAAGGGAACATGGATTGTTTTATGTGAGAAATACTAAGGCATCCACGTTGGCTGGCTGAAGAGTGTGTGAAGAGGTGGGATATGTGTAATAAGGCTGGAAAGGTGGGTTGGGGCCAGGCTGTGAAGGACATTAAATGTCAAATAGAGGGAGTTGTATTTGATCCCCTTCTCACTTTTGTAAGAAAACTCTCTTACAAAGGTAAATCAGAAAGGGAAACCCTGGGATGGTGTTACTGAGGTTAGCCAAGAGTGTTCTCTCCAACATTTCAAACCCTTTCTGTGCAATTTTTTCTACACTTTTACTTGGTAGCCTTGCTTTCCTTCAAGACTCTATCTCAAGCACCTTCTTCTACATGAAGTCTTTACTGATCCCACCAGGTAACTAGTTCCTTGACTCCCCAAACCACTTTTTATTCATTTTACCTAATTGTTCTGAATATCCTTGTATATGCTTTCTCTCCTGTTAGAAGTTAATCACCTTGAGGGCTGAAACTACTTGTTGACTTGTTTCCATTTAAAACTCTAAGATCTAACACTTTAAAAACCCCTACCTTCTGTCTTAGAATCAATACTGTCCATTAGGGCCAAGGCAGAAGAGCAGTAATGGCTAGGCAAGGGGATTAAGTATCTTGTCCAAGATCACACAACTAGGAAGTGTCTCAGTCCAAATTTGAACCCAAGACCTCCAGTCTCCAGGCTTGGTTCTCAATCCACTGAGCCACTTAGCTGCCTCCAAAGTAAGGAGATATAAGGGAAGGTCATGCTGATGTCTGGCTTTAAATAGCCAAAGGAGGTCCTTCTATTTGGAGAAAGTTAAAAATCACCTTGGCAGAATATTAGAGTGGTTTTCAGCTTGAATGTTAACGTTCCTGAGGGATTTAGCTGGCATCAGTGATCCTTCATGATCTGGTACCATCTTAAGTTTCTTGTCTTACCTTTTACTTCTCCCTTCCATATCATCTACTCTGAAGCCAAATTGTCAGTTCCTTGTTCTCATCAGTAATTATGACCATTCCCACCTTTGTGCCTCTGTAGACATTATTCTCTATATCTGAAATTCCCTACTCCTTTTTTGGTCCTCCACTCCTCACCTTTGTTGAATTCCTATCTACATTTTAAAGTCCAGCCCACCTTTTTTGGGAAACCACTGATGAGTAATGGAAGCAGCCACCGAGTTGGCAGTGCCCTCCCTTCTTTGAACCTCCTTGAATGGTTATTTTGTATCTTCCTTATACATATATTATTTGATTTTAAAAGTATTTATGAATGTCCATATGCCTCCAGTAGAGAATAACCTCCATGAGACTGAAATATACTTTAATTATATCTAGTACCTTGTCAGAGTATTCTGACAAGACGATACCTAAGAAATGTTTGTGGAATTGAATTCCTCTTAGGTCTGAAATTAGGTAAACTAATAATCCACATAGACATTAGTATTGTGGCTATGACTTCGAAATCCCAAAGTCTCGTTTATTAAGCTTGGTTAATTGAGAGAGAAAAAAAAATTGCCTGATTTCCTGTTCAAGTATGCTTTTAAGTTAAAAAAAGTTGTTGATATTTTTCATGGATATATACCTTAGGGTTCTGATAAAACATGAAACAGTTGAGGAACAAAGCAAAAAGGGAAAGAGATCTCTTTCAGTGCCCAGCAGACAGGTTTCAGACCTTTTATTTTCCAGACCCAACAACAAGTATCAGTCAGGGATTCTGGAAGAGTATTATTTCTGCCTTGGAAAACAATGAATGACCAGGTAATAAACCCAAATGCACTATATATTTAAGAAAACATTAACAGTGTGCCTTTACTAAAGAGTTAACATAATATTTACATCAAATACTTTTAGAGCAAGATTCAAAGAAATGCAAAGTTCTGAGTATAACTTAGTACCTTACTAATATTATCTAATATCAATCACTTTTTGAACCTTGTCTCCACAGGTTTGAATAAGATATATATTTATAACTCATGCTGAGGCATTTTTTGTGGTTGAGCCATACCATAAAAATCTTTATGGTAAATTTTTCTTTAGTCTTTGCTTTTCTCTCCAGTGGAAGACTTCTAACTCTGTTTACCATTTATCAGAAGAAAGACTCCATTGGCCTTGCCAATTTTCTTACTCTTAGCCTCTTCATCTTCCCTCATGGCTAAGCAGGAAGAGAAGATTTTTTTCTTACACCCAGTCCTCATGAAAACACCACAATTTCCTTCCTTC
>NW_025361819.1:0-1202 GCF_016433145.1 Gracilinanus agilis
TAGTAACATAACCATATTATTACATATAATTAATAGTACTATAAATAATATTAAAATTTAATATAATAATAATTATTAATATTATTAAACAATCTTTAATATAAGCCATTGACAGCCCTGTCCACTGAGTAGCAATGAGTTCAGGGATTTTCATTTAGAGGATCTGGATTAAAATCATGACTTGACTCCTTATTAACTTGCTAGTGGGTCACTGCTCTTCTTCCTCATCCAGGCCATGATGGGCTTGAACTCGATGGCTTCTTAAGGTCCTTCCAGCTCTAATCTCTGATCATGGGCAAAGGGGATAGGAAACCTTGTGATCAAGTCACCATTCATTAGGCATCTGTAAAGGTGCTTTTTGTAGGATGCCAAGAATTCCAGAGCGTTAGCAATAATAATAGTGAACATTAAAAAAAAATACCTTTATTTTTTATCTTAGAATCAACACTACTAAATACCAGTCCCAAGGGAGAAGATCAATAAGGGCTAGGCAAGAGGGTTAAGTGACTTGCCCAGGGTCACACAGCTAGGAAGTGTCTGAGGCCACATTTGAGCCCAGGACCTCCCATCTCCAGGCTTGGTTCTCTGTCCGCTAAGCTACCCAATAGCTAACATTTCTATAGCACTTGCTATGTGCCAGACACAGTGCTAAGCACTTTACAGTTATGATCTCTTTTGATCTCACAACCCTGGGAGGCAGGTGCTGTTATTATTCTCTGATAATGCAAATAGGAAAACTGA
Source organism: Gracilinanus agilis (assembly GCF_016433145.1). Lineage (NCBI taxonomy): Eukaryota > Metazoa > Chordata > Mammalia > Didelphimorphia > Didelphidae > Gracilinanus > Gracilinanus agilis. The sequence goes on from NW_025361819.1 coordinate 742, forward strand.
GGCTCAGGAGCACACAACTAGTAAGCATCAGAGGCTGGATTTGAACTCAGATGTCCCTAACCTCAATCCTGGCACTTGACCTACTGTGCCTCCTCGTTGTTTTCTCTTCCAGTGTTATCAAATATCTCCTTGAATCTTTTTGTACTTTCAAGGGAGTTAGCATGGGCTGGGGCTGAATTTTGGTGAGGTCATGAAGGGAGGTGGAAGGACAAATGAAAATGAACACATGATGCAATGAATTAGCTCATATCGAAGGAATTTACTATGATGTCATGGGAAGAACAGCGGCACAAAATATTCTTTTTACAAATTTAGACACGCCTTCCCACAAATATAGAGTGTCAGCACTAAGAATGGGCACATACATAGAGGCCACAAGTGCTGAGGGACACAATTAGGGAATATGTATTGCCATGGAAAATCATGCACCTGGCTATGTGACAATCCAAGGGCTTTCCATG
>NW_025361820.1:0-1633 GCF_016433145.1 Gracilinanus agilis
TCGATTCTCTCGTGAACCTAATGTCCTAAACCCAAGCAAGAAGAAGAGCTGTGGTTCCCTTAATATGACATTCAATCACACTGTTCCATATATTCCTCAGGCCTGAAATGCATTCTTTCCTCAATTGCTTCAATTTCCTCATTTATAGAGGAGTAACAATAGTAATTTTTGTTATATTTTAAAATGATAAAGGCTGATATTATGAGGGAAAGTAATAATTTAATTAAAGCCATGTTAGTAGAATAAAATAGAATAAAACAGACCATGTGCCTGGCTAAGATCCATTCAAACAAACTGCCTGCCAGTCCATACCTTCTCCCATCTTTACTATGTAGCAAAAGAGAGATCGTCTCAAGCCTGAATTCCGAATTTAAATCACGCTCTACGTTGGTTCACGTTGGTTGACGTCATCACGTCCAAAACCGGAAACCCATTGAACCATGGAAAATGTAGTCTTAAAGTCTCCCAAATGTCCACAGGAAGTTTGTCATTTAAAAGCTCAAAATGAGCCCCAAATACTTCTAAATAGAACCCCCAAAAGTTCTAAATAACACATTGTACAACCTACTCCACAGAAAAGTGGTGAAGAAAGCACTTAGCAAACCTAAAATGCCCTATAAATGAGTTTTTATATACAAGGCCACTCCTCATTTTTTTAACTCAGAGAAACATTCCCTCTATCTTTCTATTATTATTCTTTTATATTTAAAAGACTATTCCAGTAGGTACATAAGATAACTGTTTTTTGGTAAATGAATAAAAAGTTGTAAATTCATCTTCCATAGGATTGGATTACTGAAAGCATCCCTATGAAAACTTCAGGAGCAAACAGAATAATGGGGATGTGGTGGTTTATTTTTTCTGTTAAGTCTCTATATTTTTAAAGATTTTCATCTCATGTAGCTTGGAAATTGTGAGTACTCAACATGGTAATATGACTATATGGAATGAAAAGCTTTGACAATATCAGAATCTGCATAGGAGATCAAAATCATGAGGGAACAGGATGTCCATTTGCCATTGGAGTTTAACAAAGGAAGCTTCCAGTGATCATATAGAAGTTAACATTATATTCTAATACCTTTATTTAACTACAAAAACCAGTTATTTTATCCACCTATATAATAGTTTGGGAAGATTAAATATGAACATAATAATAGTAGGATAGTGAATTGGACCATTTCGATCTAGAGATATTTTCTGAGTTGCCTGAAAAGGAATGAGGAATGAGGGGGTAGGACCCAAGAAACTTAATTCTAACTATGCCACAGCAAGAAAGTAGCTAGAGAGGGGAAAATGTCCAGATTCTTGGTCAATCAAGCCTTAATGTACATGCATCCTGGGCTCTGGGGCTGTACTAGACACACTAGGTTTCACCACTTCATAACAATGAAAGCATTTATATCCTCCATCCATTCTATACATACTTGTGGTTTGTTCACTTTCGAAGTCTACACTATTTATACTCAATATTTCCAATAAGTTCAGGGCATTAGTATTTCAGATTTGTTTCAAGTGGGCTCCTTGAGAGGAGAGGCTGTTTTTGGCCTGTCTTTGTATCCCTAGTGCTAAGTACAACACACAGTAGTTATTTAATAAATGTTTGTTGACTGGATGACATTATATATATATA
>NW_025361821.1:0-2134 GCF_016433145.1 Gracilinanus agilis
TGACATAGTATATGCCTATTATATATGTATACATTTTATGGTTATTTTATATTTATATAACATGGTTATATATTATATATTTATATATGATCATATCATTTGTTATATACCATACTTATTATATCATTTATGTTTAATTCATTCTTTAATATTTTAATTAATATATTATGTAATTATTATATATAATTACATAATTGTTATATAGTATTATATTAATTTAAATATACTGAGATCATATAAAATGAGACCTACTGTATATTTCCCAGTGCTCTGGTGACCTTCTATTTAACTAGCAGAAATTTAACGGAATACACATGGCCAAGACCTAAATGTCACAGAATGTTCAAGTCTTTCTTTGTGCTTTTTTAATACTCTTACCTTCTGTCTTAGAATCAATACTGTGTGTTGGTTCCAAGATAGAAGAGCAATAAGGGCTAGGCAGTGGGAGTTAAGTGACTTGCCCAGGGTCACCCAGCTAGGAAGTGTCTGAGGTCAGATTTGCACACAGTACCTCCTATCTCCAGGCCTAATGACCAATGGTCTTAACAGAGGAGTTGGCTTATTATCTCTTAATTCATTTGGTTCTACTTTCTACATTGTTAAATGCTAAGGATCTTGGGCAATATTGCCCAATTTTATTTGCTGATTTGAGAGTTTGCCTTTGTCAATGATTGTTTTTAAAATTTTAATCATATGAGCATATGCCCATATGAGCAGCTTGAAAAGGCAATTCTGGATTCAAACAATAGTCACTCGTGACAATGAGCCCCCATTGACATGTTTACTTTTGCTTGACAAACCAGAAAACACATTAGTTGGAAGCAAAAGACATTTACTCAACATAGAAAAATGTGTGGCAAGAAAGCTATTCCCTATTCACATGGGGTGTACTTTCCCAAAGGTCACCATATCATCATTTGGGAGGATGTGAGGCCAGTGCACGAATGTTGCTTTAGAACAGAGGACCTGCGGCCGAATTCCAGCTCTGTCCCTTATTAAGTGGGGGACCTTTGCACCTCTGGGCTTGTTACCTCATTTGTAAAAGCGGTGGTGGTGGAGTAGATGACCTGCAAAGTTTTTCCAGCTCTAAACCTATGATCCTACGCTTACGGAATGTGTGTTGGAGGACTAGAGGAAGCGTGTTCAGTTCATTTTGAAAGAATACTGACCCAAGAAGGACTTTGAACTTGGGGAAGCTCTTTAGAGAGGTCATGTGTCAAGAGGACCCCAGATATTACACTGTAGGGGAATCTGTCAAGATTCTCAGTCAAGGGGCAGCTAGGTGGCACACTGGACAGAGCACCAGGCCTGGAGTTGGGAGGATCTGGGTTCGATTCTGGTCTCAGACACTTCCTAGCTGTGTGAACCTGTTAACCTCAATAGCCTAGCCCTTGCCCTTCTGTCTTAGAGTGTTGTTGCTAAGACAGAAAAGGTTAAAAAAAAATTCTAATGCAACCCAGGAACTTCTTTTCTTCAGGAGACACCAAGAGCTATCAAAAGATCTCTTTGTGTAGGGCTTTTAGACAGCTGACAGACTGGAATCAGGAAGATCTGAGTTCAAATCTAGCCTCAGATACTTATAAGCTATGTGACTGTGGGAAAGTCACTGAAACTGTCTGCCTCAATTTCCTCATCTGTAAAATGGGGATAAAATAATAGCACCTAACTTTTAGGGTTGTTGTGAGGATCAAAAGATGTTTGTAAAATGCTTATCATAGTGTCTGGCACATAGTAGTCACCATATAAATATTTTATTCCCTTCTCCCTTTCTTTCCCTTCCCCTAACTGAACAACAAGCATATTAATTGCCCACTAGGTGCCAAGCATCGTGCTGAGGATACAAAGACAAAAGTGAGGATGAGACACGGGCACGCCTGCCCTCAAGGACTTTATTCTCTAAAATAGTGGTTCCCAAACTTTTTTGGCCTATTGCCCCCTTTCCAGAAAAAGTATTACTTAGTGCCCCCTGGAAATTATGAAACTATTTATTGAACTCAGAATAGAATGTAATACAAAAAAGTGTGGCCATCACCGCCTTCCTGGATCGCGGCAGCACCCAGCAGGGAGCGGTGACGCCCACTTTGGGGATCACTGCTCTAAAACAATCATATCTTTGTGCTCCTTCCTTTAAAAA
>NW_025361822.1:0-3619 GCF_016433145.1 Gracilinanus agilis
CTACTGACAGTCACTTGGCAAAAAACAAAATCAATGTGACCAAGGTTAAAAGGCAAACAACAATTTGGGGAAACAATACACTGTCTTTCTGAAAACAGCTTAATTTTTCAAGTATATAGAACCAAGTCAAATTAATATACAAAGCATTCTTTAATTGACAAATTATAGGATATGATTATGGGATATGAAAAGGAAATTCTCAGGTAAAGAAATTAATACTATCTTTACTTGTATGGAAAAATGCTCCAAATCCAAATTGAGAAATGCATATCAAAGCTACCCTGTGGAATCACCTCATGTCCATCTGATTAGTCAACATGACAGAAAAGAAAAATGATAAATCTTGGAAGGTATGTGAGAAAATTTGGAACTAATATATTATTGGTGGAACTTTGAACTAATATAATCTTTTTGGAGAGCAATCTGGGACCATACCCAAAAGACCATAATGCTCTGAATTCTCTTTGACCCAGAAATACCACTACTAGGTGTGTATCTCAAAAAGTTTAAAGAGAGAGGAAATGAACCTATGCAAACAAAAATAGTTATAGCAGTTCTTTTTGCATTAGTAAAGAATTGGAAACTGAAGAGATGTCCATCAATTAGGGAATGGCTGAAAAAATTGTGTTGTATGCTGGTAATAGAATATTATTGTGTCATATGGAATGACAAACAAGGTCACAAAAAATGCCAGAAAATATTTAGATGAAGTGATTCAAAGTGAAGTGAGCAGAATAAGGAGAATCTTGTAAACAGTAACAACAATAATGTATGATGTTTAACTGTGAATGAAAATTATTATTAACAAGGCAAAGATCCAGGAAAACTCCAAAGGATTTATGCCAAGAAGTATATCCACCATCATAGAAAGAACAGATGGAGTCTGAATACAAATTGAAACTTACCATTATTTACTTTATTCCTCCATGAATTTTTCTCTTAGTAAAGAAATATGTGTTTGGTTTAACAACATGATAAACATGGAAATATGTAGTATATGATAATATTTATATAAACTATATTATATTACTTTCCTTATTGTGGGGGGAGGGAGAGCAGGGAGGGAGAGAATATGGATTGCAAAAAGTCAGAAAACAAATATTAAAAATTATATTTATAGGTAATCTGGAAAATATTTAAATATAAATTTAAAAAATGAAAGTCAAAATATCAGAAAATAAATATTTAAAATGCATTGACATGCAATGTGAAAAACATTTTTTCATGATTTAAAAACAAACAATATAAGGATCTAGGACAACTCCAAGCAGCTTGTGACAAAAATAGATATCTGCCACTGTAGATAGAACTGATGGTTTCTGAATGTAGATCAAAGCACATCATTTTTCACTTTATTTCCTTCATGAGTTTTTTTTCCTTATCTGTGTCTACTTTCAGAACATAATGAATGTAGAAATATGTATTTCATGAATACATTTTTAATCTAAATCATATTACTTGTCTTATGGAGGGGGAAGAGAAAAAGAGAAAGAGAGAATTTTTATCTTGAATTGTCAAAAAATGTTAAAAATTGTTTCTACATGGGAAAAATGCAATAAAATATTATTGGGATATTACTGATTCTAAAACATTTATTTTAGCAAATCTACTAGACAAAGTAAATTCTAGTAGTTTGAAAAGCAATTGGTATTACATTGGAATCTATCTCAATTTAACAAGGAATTTTTGTAGGAAATATGAAATCTCTACCAATCCATAAGGCTAATGCTAAAGTGATTTTTTAATTCATAAAATTCAAGTATGTAAAGACTATGTTTCATTTATCTTTATATCTTTTATAAGACCTAAAAGAGTGCTTTGTATAAAATGGAGTGATTACTAAATTATTATTGAGTAAATGAAGTAAAGAATACATTTAATTATGCCCCTTTCTAGAAAAAGATGAAATCTGAAGCCTGTAATGGAATGTTTTTAAAAATAATTTTAAAGATATCTTATTATCATAAAGACTATCTAAGCAAATTAATTCATATTAAGACATCATGATACAGTAAAAAGAGACTTGGGTTTGGAGTAAGAGTTGGACTGAAATGACATCTCTAGTGGTGACAGTATGCATGACTTTAAACAGTTACTTATTCTTGGGTCTCAATTCTTTTATTTATAAATTGTAAGAATTAGACTAGTTGACCTCTGAGGTTCCTTCTAGCTCTAGATTTATTATCCAATTTGTTTTTTTAATTATCTTCGTTCTTTTTTTCCTCTATAAACTTTTTTAAACTATAAGTTTAGGATAGAAAAGAGAAAAACAAATGTTCTTAAATTATCTTTATTCTCCTTTTCCAAGCATTTTCATTAATTTTATAATAAATTTAAATCAATTATTTGAGTTATCAAAGATTTTTTATTATTATCAGAGAAATATTGAACAAAATATCGACCCCAAGTCTGTCTAGATTAGAGATGAGAGTAATTTGGTCTTGTGAATTTTTCAAAAGTCCTTTTTTTACTCTCTAATTTATCCTCTTACCTGTCATTCAACTACTTCAATTCAACTTCAGACTAACTTTTTGGCCTGCCATATATAATGCATGATGTTGCATTTGACAAACTCAAATGACTAGATGTCACCTCACCTCAATTAACTACCCTTGGTTTCTCCTCTGTGAAAGGTGATAGCCAAGGATGCCTGATCAAACACTTATACTTCAAATGTGAAATGATGAATTTGCCCTCACTGTCACTATGGAGCTGACAATCAGAAATTGCATGCACATACACGCCAGATGCTGGGCTTGCAGAAGTATATTTGAACTAACTATTTCAAATGTCAGTGTGCTACCTGATAGGCTTAATGAATGACTGCAAATTAGAGGCCCCCTGGTTCTCTAAAGCCTGCTGAGCACACAAAAAGGCTGGGCTAGTTCTACCATACATCGTTTTTCCAAAATCAGAGGATTCTGAAGCAAGCACACGACCATTCCCAGAAAGAGACGCAGGGGTTTAAGTTGAAGCTGAAGAGAAAAATGCCTCCATTTCCCCCTAGGAGTTGGGACTTTTAGTGCATGCTGAACCACAACTTAAAAGCTGTACTCACACATCAAGTCGGCAACCCTGATCATCTTAGAAAGGCTAATTTGAAGCTCTGAGGCATTGTGTGAATTCAAACAAAGAGTGTTAAATCCACAATTTAATCTTCTAAAGTAATATTTTTAAAAAAAATTGATGTGTTATACTTATGTTGAAGAAATTATCGAGAGGCATAAAGTATAAGGAATGAATTACAAAATGAACAAACACATTCTAACTTGGGATATAATGCCATAGACTCAGAAGCCATTTAGTCTGTTTTCTTCATTTTGAGAAGTCAGATAAGGTTAATTGATCCCTCTAAGGTCACTCACTAGGCAATCCATTTCAAATCATGATTCAAAGTTAAGCACTGTTCTGTTACAAAACATTGTTTTGGTTCAAATTCAATTCACCATCTCCCTTGTATAACAAACTTAAGAACTGTTAAATTTATGTGAATGAATGTAATGTGAGCATATGTAATGTATACACATATACTACTTACATGTTCCACAGTGGCATATGTGTAAAAAGCTATATAGGAAACATCATTAAGGAACTGTGCAATTGGAAAAGGTGACTAGTC
>NW_025361823.1:0-1482 GCF_016433145.1 Gracilinanus agilis
ACATATATGTGTATATATATATACATATATTCATTGAATCTAAGGGTGCTAATGTAATTATCAAATTAAGTAGCATAGAAGAGTATCTGGGGACACCTATTGTTAAGGAGTTATGACCTGCATGAAGATTTGGCAAAGGAAAGATCAGATAGGTAGAAAGAGATCCCAGAGAGAACAGTGAGCAAGTTATAGGATGTTAGCTAAGGGAATTGCATAGATCAAGTGAGGGTTTATTAAGAACAACAATCCATATTAAGAACATAGATGTGGGCAACAGGGAAGTGGCCAATATATAGGAAGAGATATAAGATTTTAGAAAGAGCAAGGATGATAAAGGGACAGTCTTTTGGAGAAAACTAAATTAAATGGAATCTAAGGAACATTTAGAGGAGTTTTTGCCTAGGCAAGATGAAGGATGACTTCTTTGTGTGTGACAGGGATAAACTAGAGAGTGGCAAAGACATCTGAGTGATAAGAGATGAAGAGAAGGGAAGAGGGAACTCAGTGATTAGTACTATTTTTGAAAAAAAACATAAGACAGGATTCTTTTTTATTTGAAAATTTTATTTAATTAATTAATTTAGAATATTTTTTCATGGTTACATGATTCATGTTCTTTCCTTTCTCCTCCCATCCCCTCCTGTAGGCAAAGAGCAATTCCAATGGCTTTTACATGTCATTGATCAAGACCCATTTCCATATTATTGATATTTGCATTAGGGTGATTGCTTAGAGTCTACATCTCCAATCATATCTCCATTGACACATATGATGAAGCAGTTGTTTTTCTTCAGTTTCTACTCCCACAGTTCTTTCTCTGGATGTAAATAGTGTCTTTCTCATTAGTCCCTCAGAATTGTCCTGGATCATTGTATTGCTGCTAGTAGAGAAGTCCATTACATTTGATTGTGCCACAGTGTATCAGTCTCTGTGTATAGTATTCTCCTGGTTCTGATGAGACAGGATTCTCAGCTAAGGAGGTGACTGGAGGAGAAGCCATGACAGGTCGAAGGAGGAAAGAAGTTTAGGAAAACTTTTGTGATGAATATGATAGTAAGTCAATGAAGGAGGACTAAAGATATTGCTTGCCATAGTAAGAAAGCAGTTGAGATTATGTAACATAACTGTAGTAGATCTAGTCATCATGGTTTCATGATTTTTCTCTACCTTTGTTTAATGATTTAGGAATAAAGCAGGAGTCATCTATAATTAGGACATGACAGAGCAAGATTAGCAATCGGACAAGGAGGCAAAGAATTTGAGAAAAGAGGTTAGAATTGAACTGGTTCACCAATGAGTCGAGATGAGGAAGAGAGAAGAATATAGCCAAGAAAAGAATGAAATTCAGGAATAAAACTAAAGTTGAAGGATTAGAGATCAGGGGGTAGATGAAGAACATAACTCCCTTATGCCACAACTGTCTATAGCATTAAAATATTGGGTTAATTTGTGAGTGCCGGGGTCTATCTCACTCCTCTTAGC
>NW_025361824.1:0-3756 GCF_016433145.1 Gracilinanus agilis
TCTCTCTCTCTCTCTCTCTCTCTCTCTCTCTCTCTCTCTCTCCCCCTCCCTTTCTCCCTCCCTAACTACCTATCTGTCTGTCTGTTTCTATCTATTGATGGCTGTCTGGCTAGCTGAAGATGTAGGTGTTCTCAACTACTGTGAAATAGCACACTCTTGTTCTAATTACATCTGTTGCTTACCCATGATCACTCCTGGATACAATCTACACTTTGACCATTTTCTAGCATGCCCAGGTAACCCTGAGATACAGCATGTGATAAGAATATTCATGTAAAGATATTATGCTTCTTTCCAAGCAACATTACTCTAGTTTTATTTATAGATGCCTTTTCAAGAGAGTCATTAAATTTGAATAGCAGCTTCTGAAGATCTATAAAAGTAAAGAATAGCACAATGCTGTCTATAAAGAGAGATTTCGCTCAAGCCATTTGAATGAGGGGAAAAATATGAGGTAGAAAAATATTATTTTGTAATTAAGAAAAGCATGTAAACAAACTATATTTAGAAAAAAATAGCCACATGAAATAATTAACCCAGAGGAAAAGCTAATGCTGTGATCATGTCAACCTTGAAAAACATAGAACCACTAAAGTAGTTAAAAACAGTAAGTCTTTAATAAGGACAAAGAATGGGCTACTACACAGAGTCAAGGGCTAGATACTACACAAAGACAGAACTCTGGGACTCTGGGAATTATGACTTGCCCAGGGTCACTTGGCTGGTAAGTGTCTGAAGTCAATTTGAACTCAAGAAGATCAGTTTCTGTGACTCTAGGTCCAGTGATGCCTCTAATGATAGAGTCCTACAACATTTTCTCTTCTCATGATGTCCTCATGCTGCTCTCCCTAGATATAGATCCTCCATTGGGCAGGTCATTTAGGTGGGTTTTATTTAGGTCTATGTCCACTTTTCTCTGTAGCTCAGCTCCCATCTTTGTCTTTCTTGATTCTTCTCACTGACTTGTTTGAATCAAACCTAATCTTCTATTGTATCCAGCCATGGCTTGATGGACTATAGAAATATAGTTTTAAAATATTGCATTGAGCAACTGGAATCTATTGAAATAAGCTTATTACATTTGGTGGAAAATTTTTGACTTCTTTTAGGCTTGTGGTCAAAACATCATACTTTAGTGATAATGCTGTTATTTATGTATCAAATATGCTATACAGAAAAGAAAGTCCGACTTGAGATTCAAAATATTTGGGTTTGAATATTAGTGGTACCACTTACTGGAAGATTTAGGGTTATTAATTGATGGGCCTCTATATCTTCATATATGCCACTGGCTAGATGTTCCCTTATTTTCCACCAAACTCTAAGATTATTTCATTATGTGAAATAGAAGCCTAACTCTCCTGAGATTAAAGAACAGAAATGGAGCCATGGGATCTGGATTCAAGTTCTACCTCTGATACTTATGAGCCCACACAAATCATTTAACCTCAGTTTCTTCATCTGTAAAATGAGCGGATTTAGACTAAGTGGTACCCTCTAAAGTCTATTACTGCTTTAAATCTATGATCCTATGATGTGAGATTATTCTTTTGTGCATTGCTAATGCTAATTTATAACATTCTTATTTTGTGAATTCCTACCACTACCAATGTCAAAAGTTCCTTTTGTATTCATAATATTTTTCCTGTTATATATAATAACAATTTTTAACAATGGTTTTCCAAAATTTTAAGTTCCAGATTCTTTCCCTCCCTGAGATGGTAAACAATTTGATCTAGGCTATACATGTATGATTATGCAAAACATATTTCCACATTGGTCATGTTGTGGAAAAAGACACATAAAACGAACAAAAGCAATGAAGAAAATAAAGTGAAAAATAGTATGTTTTCATCTGCATTCAGACTCCATCAGGTCTTACTCTGGAGGAAAATAATATTTTTCATCATGATTTCTTTGGAATTGTCTTGAATCATGATATTGATGAGAATAGCTAAACAATTCATAGTTGATCATCATATAATATTGCTGCAACTGTGTAAAATGTTCTCCTGGTTTTCCTCACTTCACTTTGCATGAGTTCACATAATTCTTTCTAGATTTTTTTCTAAAATCATCCTGTGTAAGTAATTTCTTTCTTTCTTTCTTTCTTTTTTTTAAACCCTTACCTTTCATCTTAGAATCAATACTATGTATTGGTTCCAAGGCAGAAGAAAGTGCTAAGTGATGGGGGTCAAGTGACTTGCCCAGGGTCACATAGCTATGAAGTGTCTGAGACCAGATTTGAATCTAGAACCTTCCATCTCTAGGCCTGGCTCTATATCCACTGAGCCACCTAGCTGCACCCCCCCACCCCAAGTAATTTCTTATAACCCAACAATATTCCATTACAATCATATGCCACAACTTTTTCAGCTATTCCCTAAATGATGGACATTCCCTCAATTTCCAATTCTTTGCTACCATGAAGAAAGCTCCTATAAACATTTTTGTACAAATAAATACTCCTTCATTAAAATAAAATCTCTTTGGATCCAGGGCAAGGGACTTATGAGAATGAAAATTAGCCACATTCAGAGGAAGAACTATGGGAGGAGAAACACAGAAGAAAAACAACTGTTTGAACACATGGGCTGATGAGGATATTATTGGGGATGCAGACACTAAACAATAACTCTAACTATCAATGATATGGAATTAGGTTTTAATCAATGATACATGTAAAACCCAGTGGAATTGTGCATTGGCTAAGGGGGGTTAGGGGGCTTCAGGGAAAGGGAAAGAATATGAAACATGTAACTATGTTATAGGAAAATATTCAAAATAAAAATTAAAAAAATCTCTTTGGAATATAGATCTAGTAGTCCTTTTGCTGGATCAAAGCATATGCAAAGTATATGCACAGTTTTCCTTTTGTACTGCTAAGAGATACTTTTTAGGATTTAAATTTTGAACATCATATCAATTGATTGGAAGTTCACTAATCCTATTCTTTCTCACTCCTTTGGAACAGTTTTATTGCTCAGGAAATGAAAATGAATGACAGCCTTAAAGTTTTGTCTCTTGAGAGCAAATTTCTAAGAAGTCCAGATCATTGAACTTTTGCAAGAAGATAAAATTTTCTCCTTCAAAAAATTTTGTTTTCACCATCTCATGAGATTCTGAGATAGAAAATATCATTATCAGTCCAGAAGGATAGTCTTATTCTGAATATGTCCACATTTTTTAATGGCCCTGCTGGCTTGCAATGGAATCTCAAAATAGTCAACCTCAAGATCTGCTAGGAAATGACTAGAAGCAGTTGGGCCAGATTTTCTAGCTGAATTGTCCTGTCTAGCTCACTGATTTTCTGTACCAATTATTTTCTCCATTATTCTATTACAAGGCATTTTTTTTCCTTTTCTTTTTAATTAGTTAAAGTTCCCTGGTATCTTGCTCTCTCCCTCTACTCCCTGAACCAGAGAAGGCATCATTTGATGCATATATATAAAACTATGCCTTACTTATTTTTATCTATCAGTTCTTTCTCTGGAATCAGACATACACAAGTCATTCTTCAAATAATATTTCTGTTGCTGTACATAATATTCTTCTGGTTTTGCTCACTTCATTATTCATAATTTCATAGGTCTTTCGTTGTTTTTTCTAAAATTAATATGCTTGTCATGTCTTACAGCATAGTAGTATTGCATTACATCCCAATAATGTGCCACAACTTGTTTAGTTATTCCCCAATTGATCCCCTCAATTTCCAGTTCTTTGCCAACACAAAGAGAACTTATATATATATATATA
>NW_025361825.1:0-1453 GCF_016433145.1 Gracilinanus agilis
TCAAAACTTTAAGAATTGGCATGAACATCTATGCATTTTATAGATGAGTTTCCTTGAATCTGGTCATGAGTTCAACTAATTTGCATTTAAATTAAGACAGTAAATAACCCAGGCATAAACTATTTGCCTCTGTAACAAATGATTAAACACTAACCAGTCACTGGGCAGAAGAGAGGGAGGAGGGAGAATGGGAATCAAATGAATAGCAAAAGACCAGAGGAGCCAGAATAAAATTCTTATACAGAGTATGGCTGCCAGAGGAGAAAACTAGTTCCAGGGAGTGAAAAATGTAGATCTGATGAAAGTATGTCAAGTCAGGCCACCAAAGTCCTATTTAAGGACAAAGTAAATAAGAAGGTGCTGTTTTCCCTTAACTGGTTTTGGAATCATAACAACCTGACTTTGAATATTGTTTCTCGGATACTCACTAGATGTCTTGTAAAAATTAAAATTAATATATAATAACTTCAAATATTACATTTTATAAGATTTATTTATAATCACTTGAAGTAAAAGAATAAAAAGGTAACAAAATAAAACCACGTGCCCAAGCTGATCTACCTGTTCAAATGTCCCGTGTTCACAGCTGACCTCATAGGAAGGAAAAGGTGCTAGACACAGACATCCACTGAATTTATCTCCAGTCTACATCAGCACGTAATGACAGGAAATCAGTGAGTATCTGAGAAACAATATTCAAAGTCAAGTTATGATTCCAAAACCAGTTAAGACACCTAAATTGTGAGCACAGTGTCTGATTTTTCTAAAATAACCACAGGATCTGAGATTTAGAAATGGTGTGGATTTTAGAGGACTGCTACATTTTTTTATAAATTATGAAGTAAAAGATCTACATTTTAAAGGCTCAAAGACTTTCTGATCCAATATCCTAATTTTATAAAGGAGAGAACAGAATCCCAGGGAGAACATATGGAGATTCTATGCCAGGTCACTTTCCTACAATTTCTAAGGACAATAGTAAGAAAGCAATAGTTCCGTTTGGGAACATTTCTTAGCCTCTTTTTTTTAAAGCTTTCTTTAGTTGTAATAATATGGAAAATCTCCGATATTTTGGGTCTTGAAATTTTCATCCAAAGAGCCACAAACCATTGTCGTCTCTGTGTAACTGTGGGGATAAGAAAGATTTGCCAATGAGGGACAAGTTCTTAAAACATACTTGACTTACCCTTTCTGATGCTTTATATAGAACATGTGCAACGTCCTCTGTCTCCATCCAACACATGGGGATGTGATGAGCCTATTTCTTTCATAGATTAAGGTACTGAGTCAGGCAGGTCCTTTGACACTATTCTTGTTCCTTACACTTCTTAGCTACTGCTGCTGCTGATTCTAATAGTTGCTTGTGGGATATAGGATGGCTTTGATAGATTCACCAATTGCCTGGGCACTTTCAGGCTATTCAGTCACCTAAAATTAGGAAAGAAGGAAAAAA
>NW_025361826.1:0-5517 GCF_016433145.1 Gracilinanus agilis
TTTTATTTCATTATGGTCAATAAAAGGTGTGATCAGTATTTCAATTTTTATGCCCTAATCCATGCTTAATTTTTGTAAAGGTACCATGCATTGCTGGGAAATAAGTGCTTTCATTTCTGTTCCCATTAAGGAATCTTCAGAGTTCTATCATATATATTTTTCTAAAATACTATTCAGTTTTTACCTACTTATTTATCTTTTGGTTAAAATTGTTGAGGTCTAAAAGGTATACATTGAGGTCCCTAATTATTATAGCATTGCTGTCTATTTTTCTCTATAACATATTTAATGTCTCTTTTGAAAAAATATATTAAGTGTAATTGTTAATTCATCATTAAATATTATGTAATTCACATTTTAAAAAATCATGTCTCGTTGCTTTGTCTGGGATCATGATTGCTCCCCTTTTTTGAGTTCACTTATATCATAGAAGATTTTGCTTTAGCTTTCTGTTTTAATTGTCTCTGAATCTTAGTTTCAAGTATGTTTCCTTTAAACAATATATTGTTGGATCAAACCATTCTACTATCTTCAACCATTTTGTTGGTGGGATCATCTCATTCACATTCAATATTTGTTCTTTTTGGTTTTTTCCTACTTCTTGTTTTGTAGTTTTCCTTCTCTTTGCCTGCCACTCCCTACCCTTTTTTTTTTTAAGCCAAGAAGAAGATGAAAAGAGAGGAGTATATTCAACATTAATGATCTATACTTGATATAGTTTGCTTCCACTATCCTGTTCCTTTTTTTCTCCCTTTGCTCAAACTTCAGCAACAGATTCTTATACTTCTTTTACTTTTAAACTTCCTACCCTCAAAGATTGGAGCTTATTTTGTATATTATTAATCCCTCCCTAGTCTTTTTTATTTCTCTTCCAGTTCCTTCCTTTTTCTCTGCTGAGCTAAATATATTTTTATACCAAATTCTTGGTGTATATATGTAGGGGTGTGTTATATCCTCCTTTGTTTGGTACAAAGTGAGATTTAGGTGATGCTTGATTCCTCACATCTTTCCACATATTTATATAATCTTATACAATCAGATTATGAGATAATAAATTCCATCTATTCCCACCCCTTTCTTTCTTAATACCAGAGGGCCAAATGGAAAACAGAAAAAATTCACCAGTCATCTCACTTGAAAGAAACCCTAAAATTTTGACTCCTAGTAACATCATCACAGACAAAATCAAGAGTTTCCAAGTCAAAGAAAAAAAAATATTGTAAGTGGCCATAAAAAATGAGTTCAAATACTAAAGTATTCTAGAGTCAAGATCACATAAAGCTTGGTAGTTACCATCACAAAAAAGAAGAGGATTTGAAATGTCATATCCCAAAAGGAAAAAGACTACAACCAATAATAATTTACCCAACAAAACTGTGTATAATCCTACAAGAGGGAAAAAATGGACCTCTAATAAAAGAAGGACTTCTAAGCATTCTTTAAAAAAAAAAAAAAACACCCTACTTTCTGTCTTAGAATCAATACTGCATATTAAACTAAGGCAGAAGAGTGGGCAGGGCTAGACAACTGTAGTTAAGTGACTTGCTGAGGGCCACACAACTAAGAAGTGTCTGAGGCCTTTTGAATCCAGGTCCTCTCAACACTAGACCTCTTGATCTGTTCACAGTATTATCTACCTGCCCCTTCCAAGCATTCTTGATAAAAAACAAAATAAAACAAAAAAAAAACAGTAGAGTAGAAGCTTTGAAATGCAAACAGAAAAGTCAAGGTAAACATAAAAATCTAAATATATATCAGCAACAGGAAAACAGGAAAGGATTTTCTAATGGGAAGTGTCCTCAGTAGTCATAGAATAAGTTAAATATAACAGAGGGCCTGAGAATAGTTTTGTTATGTTTTGATGATCCCAAAAGAAGAAAAGAAAGTATGAAGAGTGAATCAAACTTTGTCTATCAGTCAGCAACTTTTAAATTAATCAGCCAAAAACTTAAGCACCCCTACTTAATACTAAATAAAAGAATTCCAGAATCACTTGCTAGAATGGATGACAACCCCAGAGGCCACTGCCCTGCCCCTGGGCAGTGCTAGGCAAATTGAAAGACTGATTGGTTCCCATAAAGTGGGGAAGGGACAGGAAGTGATGTGGAAAAAGCACTATAAAAAGTCCTGAACTTCCTGTCCAAGAGATTTCTCCTTTGGATCTTCTCCTTTGGACTTCTTCTTTGGAGGACGACTTTGCCTTTTGGGGCTTCACCTTTTTGGACCTGGCCTTCGGTCTTCTCTTTTGGAGTTCATCTTGGGAGTCTTCATTGGTGAGCTGTACTGAAGGAGGAGACTCTTTCCCTGAATCCTCTGTTGGCTTGCTGGTCTATTTGGCTTCTGGAGAGATTGGTTCTGGAGAGGCCTTCCTTTCCTGGAGGAGGCTGTTTTGATGGAACTATTGCTGAAGACATCACCGGTCCTCTGACTGAAGGTTACCAAGCCCTGCTGGGGCTGAGCCGGACATCAGAGCAACACTTAGGGTGATAGGCTAGACATTTCTCTACCCTCTTCTTACATTTCTCCACTTTCACTCTTTCCACGTCTTTGTAAATAAAGCTACTAAAAGTCATTTTGACTTAAGCTATAATATTTTTAAATTGGCAACCACAATATTACTTTAGAACTTTCATATTAGCATAAAAATCTAATTTTTATATTCTTACAGAAGGGAGGGAAAGAATAATGTTTAGGCAGTTTTTATTCATGATTTCTTGAAATATGATTTCTAGACTTTTAAAAAAATGATTCTTAGGTTTTCCCCTTTGGTCTTGTTTTCAGTACTTCAGTTACTGAAGTACAAATGGATCCCTGCTGGCTGCATATAGATTTAGAAAACTTCAAACTCATATTATCTTTTTATATATTTAGTCATTTTGTCAAACATTTCTCAATTACATTTTAAATTGGCTCTGACTCTACTTGGGATTATTGTGGGTAGCATGCAGCCCAATGGCCATGAATTTGATATCCCTGCTTTATATTACCTTTTTTTTTTTAACTCCCTACCTTACATCTTAGAATAAATACTATATATTAGTTATAAGACAGAATCATGATGGTGGTTAGGCAATTGGGATTAAGTAACTTGCCCAGGGTCACATAGCTGGGAAGTATCTGAGGTCATTTTTAAACCCAGGACCTCCCATCTCCAGGCCTGGCTCTCAACTTAATGCACCATCTAGTTTGTACCTCCTCTTATCTAACGAGTTTTTTCTCATTATTTCAGGTCCATTTGTTTCATTTAATTTTTAGGGAAACTTCTTTCAGTAGGATTTTATTCTTATGCTAAGCTTTTTTACTTTTCTAGGTCTTTCCTTTAGCATTTTAATTTCTTTTTCAGTTCTTTATACTGGAACTCTCATTATAATATCATTTTTTAAACTTTTGCTTCATGTTTTCCTGAAATCCTTGTTAACTTTTTAATGAAGCTAGGATTTTGTTTAGACCAGTGGTTCCCAAACTTTTTGGCCTACTGCCCCCTTTCCAGAAAAAATACTACTTAGTCCCCTGGAAATTAATTTTTTTTAAAAATTTTAATAGCAATTAATAGGAAAGATAAATGCACCTGTGGCCATCACTGCCTCCTGGATCGCTGCAGCACCCACCAGGGGGCGGTAGCGCCCACTTTTGGAATCACTGGTTTAGACTTTGCTTCTAGATGCTTTGTGATTATTTTTTCTTTTGGGTTTGTGTCATAGACTTCCGATCTATAGTATTTCCTCATTTTTAATATTGTCCTCTTTCTCTACTTCCTTCTCCTCCTCCTCCTCCTAGATACCTACTTTTCTTCTAACTTTAGCTATATTCAGTTTTGTTTATGTAAAACCTTTTTAATCCTATGTAATCAAAAACATTTTATCTTCTGTGATCCTCTTTATTCCAAGTTTGGTCAGGAATTTTCCCTCAATCCACAGGCTGAAAAGGTAATTTTTTCTTTCCTTTCTTGGTATAAGATATGAGATGTTTTTCTATTCCTAGTTTCTGCCAAATTGTTGTCTAGTTTTCCCATTAATTTTTGTTAAATAGTGATTTCTTACCTCCATATGTGGGATCCTTAGTTTTATCAAGTGTTACATAACTGTGTTCATTGGCTTGTCTCTGATCTTCTGTGTTCTACCGACTGATTTGCTTCTGTTTTTTTAATCAGTACCAAATCTTTTTAGTGGCTACTGATTTGTAGTATAGTTTGAAATCTAGGCTTCCTTCGTTCCCACTTTTTTCCCCATTATTTTCCTTGAGATTTCTGACTTTTTGTTCCTCTAAATTAACTCTTATTATTTTGTATAGCTCTAAAAAGTAATCCTTTGGTAGTTTGATTGGATAGCACTGAATAATAATTTAGTATTGCATTTTTATTATATTGTTTTGGCCTACCCACAAGCTATGAACATTTCTATTGTCATATAGATCTGTATTCCCTACCTCTTAACCTAATCTCCATGAACTACTTAGGTATTATTGACTTTAGCTATGTGAATACAATGTAATAACTCTTAATATTCCTGTCATCCAGTAAAGGAATGGGAAATTGAGGAGGAGCACATTTTCATATATAAATACATTATTTATATAGCATTTTATATTAAAACTGAATTTTCTAGATGATGGAGAAACTGAATTTATTAAATGCAATTAAACTTTTTCTTCTTATTATTATGAACATCAATTATTGTATTATAGTGCATGCATCAGTGCTCTTAAGCTTGTTCAAGTATACAAGGTAGTTTTCTCCTGTGGAAAATAAAAACTTGTACTTTGGGTACAGCTTGCCAAAAATAATAGTAATTATAATCTTTGATTATAATTATATATTTTTGATATATAATTATAAGAGAGGAAATCCATCCTGCCTTTAAATCACTAATTCTGATCTCTGATTAAAGAGGAAATCTGTCCCACTTCTGCCTTTAAATCTCTCTTACACAAACCATTGTCAAGTTATATTAATTTTCCTAAAGACAAAATTTCAAAATAAAATAGTTACAGTACTTAAGTCACATTTCAGTTCACAGATTTGATTCAGACTAGTCACAAAATTTTGATAAACCCTGGAAATCTTTTCCTAAACAATTCAATCCAGTCAAGAATGGAGATAGTGAATGAACTAAGTTAGAAAAAACCATTTTCTTTTCTAAATACAGGTATCAATTTAATTAATTTTCTAGTAATTTATAGAGTTCCTTCTTTGGTCCAGTTTCCTCTCAGAAAGTGGTTATGCTTTTGGTCAGAATGATGCAAAAAAGATATCAGTGTGGGACATTGTTTTGGAATTGAGAATTAAACAAACACTAATAAGATTTCTCATTCAGATGAAACTGAATACTTCAATCTATTATCCTAACTTTATTTTGTTATATATAACTTAAAGGGGGAAGTAGAGTAGGTGGGTTTTAGTATACTTCAACAGTTCAGATTTGCTTGTTTTTTTGTTGTTGTTTAAGGTCCCTCCCTCCCCCCTCCTCCCTCCCTCTTTTTCTCCCTTCCTTCCTTCCTTCCTTCCTTCCTTCCTTCCTT